>NC_056743.1:756317211-756419711 GCF_019279795.1 Protopterus annectens
TAAGCAATATCATCTGCTGTTAGCTGGTATGGCCATGACTGATCATGCTCCCATAGTGGCACTACTTCCACTGCTCCATCAGTGGATGAGATGTCCACACACAGACATGGCATGCCATGGGTTCTATGTCCTTGGTGTCCTAGTGAGAGGTACTCATCCAGGAGACATCAGTCACATTCAGTTAACAGCAACGCAGCTGACCATAAGCATGGATGTGGCAGTGCAACACCTGACAAAGCCAGTTCCTGTGGTAGGGTACAACAACAATAAACCGCTACCATGCAAGGCTCACACCTGTCATACCAGGACATAGAACTAGTACAGAGCTTGGATGTGTCCATGCAGACACTCACACTAATTTCACCTGGAGGACACATACAGACACACGCACAAGACATGAATCTTAAAGCTTGTTTTGTCTCAGTGGCCATTTGTTACTTTATCTGACTGTCTGCCTGCTTTTCTTTCTTACTCATACACACTCACTGACCTTTTGTGTCAGCCTAGGCTTCCTGGCCCTCCCAGACAACATCCTGTGCAAGTGATGATAACTGTGCCACATCCTTGTTTTCTGTATTTTGGATTCATGGATATGTAAAATTTGTGTCTGATGTTCAGGGTACATAGCTGACTTAGTGCTTAGTATATCTGTGTTTGTAGTGATGTTTTGCTAATTGTACCTTTGACATATTTTGGTGTTAGAAAGTTAAACAGTTGTACATCATGCGTATGCTGGGTGGCCTAATGGTTAAGGTGTTTGACTTACATACACAAAGTGCAGGGTTTGAGTCTCACAAGGGATAATTGGCTAGGCTTAAAATGGCTCACAAAGGCAGTTAGCTTAGTACTAATCTATGAACCTATGATAGAATCAAACATTTTTTGTGTCGACATTTTTAATAATTTTGTCAGGGTTGTGAAGTCTGAAACTGAAATGTTTCTCATTACTTTCTAACTTCTATCTGCAATGATTTTCCAGTACAAAAGTATGATGCTAAACTGAGGACATTTGGCGTCCATCATACTTTTGAGAGGTATAAATGTGTGAATCTTTGATGCCTGAGGCCTACTACTTGATAGAAAACATGTGTAGTCACATAAGTCTCTGCTGTCATGTGTTAAAGTCATTTCTGTACAAATCACATACCGTTTACTTGCTTAAATTACCAAGTAACAACATGCAAGGATATGCCATTAATTCGTATTATTACACAATACACTCCAGGTTCAACACTTACCTTAAAAATCCAGCAGTCGCAACAGTTTTAGTTCAGGGATGACTCCGATGCTAGCAGTAAACAGCCATTAGATGAGGAGGTAAAGGTTGTGAGCGTTGCCTGGCATCAGTGTTATTATATGTATGTGTGTAGGGTGAAGGTTTCAGCCACACAGGTGATGAATGAGTGTGTTATCTGTTGCCTCTTAACCTATGTGAGAGCATATTGAGTATCCTCTGTCAACCTATACCTATGGCAGCTGCTGGTTTCCCTTCTGACTCCTCACCTGTGTGTGGCTGTGGTGACCTTGCCACTGGTGGTGGGATGTGTGCCCCTTCCCCTTATTGATCCTTCTGAAGCTGCTTTCTAAGGATGGTGATGTGAAGCATGGCACATACTATGAATATTTCAATATATGTACATCGATTGTGCTGCAGGGCTCCCCCAGATATATCAAGGCACCAGAACTGCAACTTCAGCAGCCCAAACACACGATGTATGATATTTCTGGTTTGAGCATGTGCCCTATTTTGGCATTTTCAGTAGGTGGTGTGCATTTATGATCGGCATCAGGCCACAAGCAACACAACTCACAAAAATTGAACAATCATTCAGCAATCATACAGCAAGATTGGAAAGTTTGTCACCAATAGCTTTCTTTATAGAACCCACCACTGTGTAGCTCTGAAACTGCTAAATTGACTCATCTTCCACAAACACCTCAAACTGAAGCAATTCAAAATAGTACAAAAAATCCTCAAGCCTCTCACTCTTTCAGCAGTCTCCTGCACTGGTATATCCCTTCTTCTACTCCTTTCATTTGAAAAATGCCTGGCAAATGTGATTCCCTCAAATAACTTTCATGGAGACTGACTATAAGTTTGCCATATGGCAAAAGAGTTTAACTCCCTCACAACCTCCTTCCACAAAATAAATCCACCAAACACCTTCAGATAGGATGCATTGTTATTCCATCTTGACACATGGCAAAGTCATCTGTATAGCTCCTCCATTTCCTTCTACCTCTCCGCATATAACAGCATGCAGCTGCTTCCAACTGCAGCATCTCTCATGCAGACTCACTTATTCTAAACCATCCATCATCAGAATGCTCCCCTAATATAGATCACTGCCCTTTTCAGGGTTGTCATCTACTTCTTATCCCAGGCATATATCTCTCAGGTCACTGCATACCCCCTACATGTCTTCTGCTATATACTCCGTACTAACTGATCACAAACAAAACGTCTCAATCTTGTCTCACACTGATATTCTTTTCTGTCCTTATGCAATGCTCTTCCTTTCACAAGACAGCAATCTCTCTTTCTCTGTCTCTATATTCTTTCACAAGCCCAGCTAGGGAGCACAATTATGATTACCCCTTACTACATGAGCATTTAACTGTCTTCATTACTGTTTTTGTATCAAAAGATTACTGCAAGTTATGTACATTATATAGTGCAACCACTAAAGCTGTCATTGTATTAACTTTCCACAAAAGATTCAGTTTAATGTATTTATACTAGAGTGCTATCCCCAAAACTGTCTTTGTCTAATTTTTATAAAACAGTCACTTTAATGGTAGTGTATTGCATTGTGCAGTTAATTCATTGTTGAACTCTTAAGATGTCTTTTTTTTATAATCTTACAAGTAATTTTATTTAAACAGATGTTTTGCACATTGGAATAATAACTCTATATGAATAGCTATGGAGTATTTCTCTGCATAGCTCTGCTGAAAAGGGGTTTTAATTCCCAGTCAGACTTTCCCAGTAAAGATATAGATATGTGTGTGTATGTGTGTATATATATATATATATATATATATATATATATATATATATATATATATATATATATTAAATAACATATTGTTGCCTGCAAGTATTGACAAACAGATCAAGCACTTTTTCTCCTCATCTTCCATGAAGGCAGGGCTTTGCCCCAGTGTTAGTTTGCAGGTTTACTGTTTTCTGTAGAAATTCTTGTAATTGCTGTTTAAAACCATCTAAGTTCTCACATCCCAGAATATGTATGGCCAATCTTCTTCCTTCCAACCTTTGTTTGTCCAACAGACTGCTGAACCTCAGGGATACATTTTTCAATTTAACCAGTATGTAAAAACACCTATTAAAGGTTTTCCACCAAAATATTCCAAATCTTCTAGAATTTGTAGCTATTCTATTTGCCAACTTTATATCTTTCCATTGCTGCTTGGATAATTGCACTTACTATTTTGTTGTAAGCCATTCTCAGACTGTCAGCTGTATCTGTATGCATTCCATAATATTTTTGTATACTTAATTAGAATCCCTTTTCCTTGTTCTCAAGACTGTTCCAATTTGTAATAAATATTATATTATTTTTGGTTTATCTCCAAGTCTCCAAGATTCTTTAGTTCTCTCATTCTTTTTGTTGCTTCACTTACTGATCCTCTATATGCTAACGGCTTTCAGTACACAAGACTGAAAGTACCTTTTGCATCCCCCCATTCATTGCTTTATCATATTTTACTACTTGCTTGCAAAACATACTTCTCAATCTGTTAGAGCAAGAAATCTGGACAAAGGCACAAACAATGGGGGTGGGGGGGCAAAGGCCTAAAAATAGTATTGCTCTTAAAAACTTAGAAAGTTGACAGAATAACAGGTTATGCATTAGCATGAATTTTCTGAAGGATATGAAGTCTGAAACTTAAATGTGTGCCATTATTTTCTGACTTCAGTCCTCAATGATTTGCCAATGATTTTCCAGGAAAGCACAGTTTTATGAGAAACAGACTGGGAATATGATACAAAAATCTGGACATTGTGTAAAAATCCGTACAGTTGAGGGGTATGTCACAGAATCTGGGTTCCAAATGGTATTCACCTCATATCACACTAGCACTTGGAAATATTCCCATTGCTTAGTTTTTACATGAAAACCCAGTGGACACACTTATTATCTCTTCCTCAAAAACTTTTCAATCTCTGTGAATACACAGTATTAAAATCTTTATTGCAGTATTTGAATTGTACCCAATTAGTCACTTTCACAGCCTCCCATGAGACTGTATGCTTTTTTTCCCACTATGATCATGTATTCTGTATTTGTATTAAATATGTAATTCTTACTTGGGTAGCTTCAAAGTACACTTTAGACTTTGCAATGCTAATTTCCCATGTTGCTCATATGGAGGCATTCATTTTTCCTATGTTTGCCTAGTTTTATATTGTCTCAGATAAATGCTTTCAGTACTTTGTCAAGCATCTGCCAGAGTTTTGGTTCAAGGACAATTTGATAACTTGTATTTTATTATCCAAATCCATTTGCAACATCTTACGTACTTTTAATTTATTTATTGCTTTATTCCTGGTTTCCTGTCACATTTCTTCAGTTACCTCTTACATTTCTGTTGAGAAGTATAAGGATGTGATCTTTTCATGTCCCCATAGATATAAGTATTTCTGAACCTGATTATGAGTAGAAACATAATTTATTAGTATGTTTTTTGTTTTCCCATTAATCATTTTGATCCTGACATTTTGTTGGAGTTGTTTAGTATATCATACAAATATATTAACACTGTATCTTGTTTATACAAATAAAGTAAAGTATCACCTGCAACAGAGTGAGTTTATCCAGGATGCCAAGCCAACTGTATCCTACAATTTCAGATCTTCTAATTTTATTGGTTGGTCATTCTATGTAGAAGGCAAATATGAGTATGAATAAAGGGTAACCCTCTCTTCTACCACTTTTTAATGTTATGATGTCTGACATCCTCTCATTAAACTCCAAAGATGCCTCAGAGCCAGTATGAATAGTTTTAATTATTAAAATTCTAATTCTCTTTGGTGTAATAAATGTCACCAAAACTATAAACAAATACTGACAATTCCTTCTGTCAAATGCTTTTTCTGCATCCAGACTGATTGTGAGCAGCAGATCTCCTTTCTCTCCCCTTCTGTTTGAATCTTTAACATCCTATTTATGTTGACACATATCACAGAGGGTTGAGAACTGTAATTCTTACACATTGTGGGTAGTACTATAATCCAGAACTTTTTTGGGTATATCCTGCAAAAAGTCAGCCATTCCCTGCTCATGTTACCAGATCAAACCCTCTTGACTGTGCACATCTTTGTAGTAATTACTGAACACATTCATTATTTCTTCTGGGTTACCCATCATTTCCATGATATCATTGTCTCTTAAGTGTAATTCTCATTCACTCCATCTCTTATTGTGTTTTCTTCCTCAATGAGACTTTTTTGTACAGTAGGGTTATCATCACAGAGCATTTGTTTTATTGATTATGCTTTTCTTTCCATTATTTTATCTAAATGTTCCTTTATTCTTTGCTATACTTCCCGATTACCCCCCAACCTCTTCATCCAGAATGCGGTAAAAGTAACGTTAATATTGCCACACTCTATGTAAATTCTCTGCATAAGCCTTCCCGCTCTTAAATACATTTTTTTTTCCTTTAATGTTGCATTTAATTTAAAGTGTGATATGGAATTTTCCCAATAAACAGACAAATCTTGGCTATATATGTTAATTTTAAACTGTTCCAACATTAGTGTCTCAGTTATGAAGATCTTAAACTACCCCTCTTTAACATAAA
This sequence comes from Protopterus annectens, assembly GCF_019279795.1. Lineage (NCBI taxonomy): Eukaryota > Metazoa > Chordata > Ceratodontiformes > Protopteridae > Protopterus > Protopterus annectens. Next base: position 756,323,041 of record NC_056743.1, read on the forward strand.
TATAGGAGATTTTCAGTGTCTCTCCCTTTATGTCGAGCTCCAGCCAGGTCTGTCACTATTCATACTGGAGTACGACCCAAAAATCGTGCTATATCCATATTCACTTTTCTTGGTTGTGTTACATGCTAACTTACAATGTAAAACGTATCTACTTTGACTCCTATACATACCTGTCAACCTCTTAGAGCAAGAAATCTTGGCAAAGCCATAAATAATAGTAGGACGTATGCCAAAAAATAGGGTCAATTTTTAAATACTGCTCTTACAAGCTTGGAAAGTTGATAAAATAACACATTTTTGATTAGCATGACTTTTCTGAAAGATATGAAGTCTGAAACACAAATGTCTGTCATTATTTTCTAATTTCAGTCTCTAATAATTTACCACCACTGTGCCAGAAAGCCACAATTTTATGAAAATGGACCAAAATACAAGGCCAAAATCTGGACATTTGAGAGGTATGCTCTTATATGTATAAGAAAAATGTGTAATATGAACAGTTTCTCTCAATAATAACACCCTCATCCTCTAATTGGAAAACTTTAAAGCATATTTTCAACATCTGTTCCTCACATCCATCAACTCCACTCCTTGTATAGTCCAGAAAAATAACCTGTCCCTTTACATCGTTTAATTAAAGGCTGATGCTCCATGTTCATGAAATGGGTTTTCTGCAACATGAGTATATGAATCCTATGATGTTCAATATATTCAAACATTCCATTTCTCACCTGATAGTTCTGCAGGCCATTAACATTCCGTAGCAAAATCTTCAGTTCCATTTTTACTTTAACTAAATTTCTGTTAGCTTATGTTGTGTCATGATGCTTGCCACAAGTAACCTCTGTTGACTAATGGAAAGCAATTATGCTTCCTACGTCTCAGTTCTGTGACATAATCAGCACTTATGCTGCCCATTGCATCCCACTTCCTGTTAGTGCCATCTTTATGTTTAGCTTAGTAATTATTTTGTTCCTGGGAGAATCTGCCCATATACATTTTAGAACATGCAATCAAAGAAAAAATTAACTCATAAAAATCAACTGTCTTAAAAACTATATACAAACTTGTGCAGCTTTTAAAAATTAATTCTACATTTAATCTGTGGACAAACACATTACCCCTCACAGATGACTTTAAGCTGTCCCAATGCCTCGTTTTACAAGTGGTCGTATGTCTTTCAGCCACATGACTACAGAAATTATGTTGACCATGCAGCTAGTGATCATTGACTTAGCCTTATCCAACTTCTTAATCTCCACTTAGCAAAAACTTGATCTTTAGGACAGTTATTTATCAGATATGACCTCTGTGATGATAGGAGGTACTGCCAGCCATGTCAGGAGAAGTAGGGTAGTAGATGTATGACTTGTGCCAACACAGCTAGCTGGAATTTTGTAAATAATTATATGTCATTTGTATATCAAACTGATTTGTGCAGATGCTTGTGCTGAAAATGTATTTGTGAGGTTTGTTTGTGTTAAAATGTATCAATATTGCACCCTGCTGGAATGAAAAGAAATGTACATGTATTATTGTAACTGAATTAAATGTATTTGTTTTAATAGAGGACAGAGGGACAGTAAAGGTTAACCAGCTAGCTTACTTTAAGAAGAATATAGGAAATGTAAATGAGCTGCTAAACCATTAAAATGGCACGCCACACTGCTGAATAGGACCGGAGACTGTGGGTCTTTGTTCATTATCTCAGTTAAAAGAGGAGAACCTTCAGGCACTGCCATAAACATTTAAGATGTATATTGTAGCCATCTATGCTAAATTTCTGTCTCAGCTTCAGAGGGGCATAGTGTGAGAACCTAGAGACAGGTGGCCAGATGAGGTCATTCTGCAAGCCATCTTGGATATTATATTTTACAGGGAGTAATTTTTGAGAATGGAATATTCTGTTTTGTGGAACCTTACTAGAGCGACTGCTCATGTATTTCATTGTGCCTTGGACTATCAAGTAAGTTATTAGGGAATAGTAATTTTCCTAACCTCAGCCAGGAATATAGTGAAGCTTAGTTTAAATATTGTTTTTCATTATTTGTCCAAGTCTATCCATCAATGTTCTTTTAAATATTTCATGTGATCTAAACCCTGTGATTTACTGTAAATATATATTCAGTATTTTTATGTTCTTTGGTGTTCGTGAAAATCTACGGCCAATCATTAGCGGACCGGAGTTCCGGTGTGGTGACCCCTAACTGGGAAAAGCCGAAAGACAACAACATTATATATATTTAAAAAAAATAAATAAAAGTTTAATTTAAGACTTTTCCATGGCAGAGCTTGACACCTGGCAGTGTAAACCTTGACTTGAGATGATTGTCACTGCTGAAGTGACACCCTTACCTCATGTGCAAAAATGGAAAAAGGGATTAAGGATGGATGGATGGGTGAATGGATATTTAAAACTTTTGTTGTGGCTAATTCTTGTAGAAAGTACTTAACATTTGAGAGTGCTTATATTTATTTGGTTACACTGTGTGTGCAACTCCAGAAGCCTAACTATCTTGGCCATCTACTACCATTTGTATTAGTATTACTATTTCACAGTATAATTGGATACCCTTTGTTAAGCACCTTACAGTAGCTGATTGTGGAGTCTCTGGTAGCAGTGATAACTACTTTATACTCTGGGCATAAGGGGGCACAGCAAATAAATCTGTGCCAGCCCCTTCCAGGTGTGTGTGTGTGTGTGTGTGTGTGTGTGTGTGTGTGTGTGTGTGTGTGTGTGTGTGTGAAAAATCAAATCTTTGTGCTTTTTTTTGTGTGTGTGTGTGTGTGTGTGTGTGTGTGTGTGTGTGTGTGTGTGTGTGTGTGTGTGTGTGTGTGTGTGTGTGTTTGTGTGTGTGTCTGTGAGCAACTTGAGGCAGGGACACAAAGCACTGGGTTTACAGAGAAAGTACTGAAGGACTTGACTTGGGCACTCGGCTAAGGGCCTAACCCTACAGCTGTACCAATATGGAGTCTTATTGGGGATGTTGAAGGAGACAGAATACAGACCCTGGACTGAGTGTGTTCTCTGTGAGCTCTTAAGGGAAATTGTGCTTAATGCAGAGAGGTCTGCATCTGTAAATACTGAGTGTATCCATTTGTATTTCAAGCCTACGTCCCTCTCCAGTGTCAGTGGTTAGGATTCAGACTCCTTGATTACTGGCCTAGTGTGGGAATGTCACATATTGGTTTGCAGTGGTGGGACAATCATATGTTACAGACTGGTTCACAGTGGTGATGCCATCACTTGTCACAACCTCCTTAATGCTGTTTGCAAGTGTCATAGTGCTCACTTTTGGAAAGTGAAAATTTTGCATTAACTAAATCACTTTAAATTAACTTTCACTATATGTTCAAACCTTCAAAGTACAACCCATTTCTGGACCATCTTGTTACCTTCTTTATGCCTATGTTGATATTCAGTAGGAATAGCTCATGCCACTCATATTTCCTGTTAAAACAACAATCCATGCTGACATCTAATGTGTATGAAAGCTGCATACTCCCTGCATCATCTGTGATTATTCTTTAATGCTGCACATATTGGTTGATATACTTAACATACATTTGAGATAGTAGAATATAAAATAAATATCCTAATCACACTAAATACATTTTTAGGTCAAACAAAGCAGAAAACCATAGAAATCCTGAAACGATACCTCGGCTGCAGTTGCATAAAGACACAAGATCTTGAGGACAAACGTAGTTTAATCTTGCGCAAACAAAATAAAATAAAAGGCCTATGCACAAAGATAAGCGCTTCTGGTGATACTTCACCTTCTTCAGATCATACAGTACAAAGGTCCATACTGGTTAAAATAGTAGAAAGTATACAAGTACATCTGCCCCCTTCTTCACTATTTTCGACGATGGGCTATAGCCAGACAGCAAAGGGGTCGAAAACATACGTTAGTATGGAAATTTTGTATTCTATTCCTGTTTTTGCAAACATTATTATAACGGGATGGATGTTTTTCTTTTAGAACTGACTCCATTGAGAATAGAGATGTAGTCAAGACAACGGATGGTCTCCATTTTATTTTATTTATTTATTTTACATTTGTTAACCAGGCTAGTCCAACTGGATACATGTCCATTTTCAGTGGAGGCCCGAGGAGAAAAGCTCCACTATCTAATGCATAATAACAAAAAAATACATTCAAAGTACATAGGTAATTTAAGACGCAACTAAAACAGGGATTTAAAATTACATAGGGAATTAATACACAAGTAAAACAGGCATATAGGCTTTCCTATATGTTGATTGATTGATGTCTTAGTTGCCTGTATTTAATTGGTTGAGATACTAATTAATTGGCCCTTCATATATTGGCCATGGTCTATGTTTAAATAACTTGATAGGCTTATAGTGTAAATGAAATATGATGTATTCACAAATACAGAAGGCAATATTATGTAATTTCTGATTGCTCAACATGCAGGTGAATTAATGACTGACTAAAGTAAGTGCCTATAGTGTAAATTTGATTGGGAACTATGAAAAGATCGAGGAACTAAATATGAACAGTATTTTTTTATATGTTTTTCTACAATTTCATCTGTAAGTCTGAAGTACATTGTAAGTTGTAAAATGAATTTCTTTTATACAAGCCAATGCTAAAAATTAATGTTAGTGACTTGGCCGCAGCTGTACCTACAGATGTTTGTCACTACAGTGGTTCAACCATACCTAGACTGATTTTGATTGGCTATTTGCGCATACATTCATTCACTTATTGGTTATATCAGTTATTATACATTACACTTGACCGTAGCTGGAATTACAGATGCTTCTTGTTATAGTGTCCCAACTTTTTTTTAGACTGATTCTGATTGGTCATTTGAATTTAGATTAAATCACTGATTGGTCTAACCAGCTATTTTATAAACAATATACTGTGAATGCGGACGTAATGAATAAAAGGTTTCAGGTTTGGTCATGATAACACTACTTAACATGTACCTAATTGGAATCATTTAGAAGTTGAGCTTCACAATCTACTAATAGCACATTTTAATGATATTTTATTGATTACTTATTGGCTAGTAGAATTTTTTCTAGGCTAGGGTTGGGTAAACATGTTTTTTGTCATCCTATTTCCTGGTTTTAAGGTTGATGTTTTGATTGGTGATTATTTGAAGGTGTGCTAATACTAAAGATATGATTGGTGAACTATTACTATTTTAACCAGTATGGACCATTGTACTGTAGGATCTGAAGAAGGCAAAGTATTGCAGAAAGTGCTTATCTTTGTACATAGGCCTTTTTTTTTAATTTTGTTTGTGCAAGATTAAACTATGTTTGCCCTCAAGATCTTGTGTCTTTATACAACTGCAGGCATGGTGCCGTTTCAGGCTTTCTATGGTCATATATTTGAGATAGATCTTTATTTTATCTCATATGCAGTATTTAATTTAGTTTCTTAATGCAGTTCTGCCCAGTAAGTATTTTCTATTTGAGCCCCTATAGTTTAGTAAAAACATTTGCTTAAACAGAGCTGTTAGTTATAAGCACTTACAGATTACCTACAATGTATTATCTTTACATACCATTGTCCCTTACCAGCTCATGCTTCTAGAGTTATTTTAGATCAAACTTGTTCTGCCTTTACTGAGAAAGCTCACTTATCTTTGACACTCTCATGAAGTGCTTTTCATTAAAAAGTTTCAGTTTTTGCATTTTATTAATTTTTAAAATCTTCCTTGGTCTTCTCTTCTGGAATCTAGTAAGCTGGTAATAATTCCTGTAAGGCTTACCTGGATTTACATGAATACCCTTCTTGTGAAATTCCATCCGTCTAAATAATGGAAATGATTTTGAGGGGTCAACAATCAGGTTCCCTGCATGAGCCTGCTGATTTTTACAGTAAAATGGTTATTTTTCTGTAAAATTAGCTTTTGGTGCTTGTTTATTTGTTTGTTATGACTTGATGGTATGAATTATGTTTTTGTTGGTTTTATATGAAAAAAACATCCTGTTTATGATGCCATGCCATGATGTGCACCTTGATTACATGGCCATTTTGTTCTAAGTTGCTTATACTGGCAGAGCATTCAAAGTAAACCTGCAACTTTAGCAGCTCACAAAATGGCAGCATATTAGAAAGGCTGTTGTTCAGACCTCAGATAGTAATGTTTTGTCATATAAGTTGCCATACTTTCATATGTGTGTACCCAAATATTGTTTTTTTTTTATATAACTGGGTTTGGTCACTGTTAGCTTATTATCTGTTGTGTCAAATAAGTTATTTATCATTTACTATACCATGTATCTTGTCGTATTTTTCTTTTCTTTATTTTTAAAAAAGGTAAAATAATCAATACAAATTATTTGAAAAAAAAAAAAGAAAGGCAGTTAACAGCTGCATGCTTCATTTCCAGCTATGTAACAGGCATATCAGAATCACAATATTACATGAATAGGCAGTTCTGAAAGACATATTAGATATCCACCACTTTTTATATAGACGGTAAAAGCTGTACACTCTTTTAGTCATCACATTCTCTTTTATTATTCTCATGTGCATACTACCACAGCTGTTGAAGGTCTTTCCCCTCTCCATGTTTTATAAAGCCTCAGACTGACTTCAGTAGTACAATGGTTCCTTGCTTGCCATATGAACCATTATCCTGAACGTGAATGTGACACTGCTTGCTATAAGATGTACAGCTTCCTTGTCTAGCTATAAATAACTCAGGTTTGTTTTTATTTGTCTTGTTTACTTTTCATTTACTTTGTTTCAGCTTTCATTTCTGTTTCATTGATAAGAGAAGCAGATCACAGAAAAGTGCTCTTTATCATAGTATTTAGTTTTCCAATCAATTCACTTTCCATTGAATCCAAGCTGAATGAATTCTCTTGACGTTGAAATGACTTTCTTTGAAAGCTTTTAAAGTTTGCACTGAGGTTTTTCAAACTTGGATCTAATTCTGACAGTTGAGGGTACAGACGCTGATGAAGGAATAGACTGATAGAATGATTGTTAATTGCAGACATTTTTTTTAAATGAACTGGATACATCTCAAATATATATATACTCCTACAGAGTAGTAATGACTGCATGGTGAAACTTCTAGTATTTATAGAGTAATTGATGAAAGGGAGAATTCTACAGAGCTCAAGAAGAGCCTGCCTTTTACTTCATTGTGACCTGAACATTTAAAGATATTTTTAACACTTTGCAGTTTTAATATTTCAAATTATATATATATATATATATATTTTTTTTAATTTTTCAAATAGTTTCTATAATATAAAAAAACTGTTTAGCATGTTAAAATTTTATGAGATGTTTCTGAAGTTTTCCAGTAAATGTTTATCTGAAAATAAAAATATTATTTGTGTAATATCATTTTAGTAGTTGAACTACATAACTTTTATTCCAGTTTTCACTATCCACAACGTCTAAGATTTGGAGTTATATCTGGACCTGCTGGAAGAGTAATATCAGGAACACTGTCTGATATGGCAAAGGCACTACTGTTTATTAATTTTCTAACTTCTCTGTCAGTTATTATATAGGGTGATTTAATAAAAAAACAGAAACTTCCACTTGGTTAATCGCTTTCGAAAACTCTATAAGCATCTCTCTGTAGCTTGATGCTCACTGTGAATATGGTAATGTAAAAATGCCATTTATTTATCTCGGGACATTTAATATTTGCCTGTAAACCCCTTATAATAAAAAAGCATTAATATATTTACATAACTTCTAGCCTTCTTATCTTAGGCTGAAGGGATCTCAGAGTAAATCTCATTAATATTTGGCTGTCTCTCCAACTTTATAATTTATCTTCAAGGGCAAAGACAAGAGGACAGAGACTAATCCTCAGATGATCTCAGTGTGGGCAATTTTAATTTTGTCTGTCTTCCAGTTTTGTTTGCTAATACCTGGTAGCTTAAGTCAGAAGACATTTATTTTTATGCTTCATCTGATGCCTCAGTGTTTGAACACATTTATGCTAAACAGTTGTTCATAAAGAATTTATAACTAAAGCAGTGAACAGTTTCTGCTTTGGTGCAAATAAATTCATATTAAAATGTTACAAAGGCTAATAATGTTCAAAGTCTTAAAGTACTATGATTTTTGAAGGTTAGTTCAGATTAACTGCATGTTTATAACACATGCAGATACTGACAACATGAATCATTTGCTTGGAAATCCATAACTTAATAAATATTTCTGCAGGTTAAGCATTTAAAATGCTATTCATTAATCTTCTTGTAATAGGACATATGCACACAGTTCCACCCCTGTATGCCTGGTAGGAGGAGGTCCATGACATACTGGTAGATGTATTAGGGACCAGAAACAGAAGGAGAATACTAGGAGTTCTGAAGACATGGCCTAAGTAGTTCTTCAATTGAAAACACATTGCGGTAATGCAATAGGCTGAGGCATCTGATTATTGTTCAGTAATATTAGAAAGTGAGCCCAGTACCAAAAGATAATTATGGATATCTACTTACAACTAAAAATGATTGTTGCTAAAGCTGAGAAAAGGTTTTCCACTCTGAGGTATTGTATCCTAGGATGGGGGAGAAAGAAATACAAACACAGTGAAAAGCAGCTGATTTATACTTTGAATATGAGACACTTAAAGCTAATATACTTTAAGAACCAAAAACATTTCTTAGTTTAACAAGTCTGTTATCAGACAAGACTGATAGGTGGACCTGAACCAACAGCTATCATCACCTGCATTCTAACATATGGAGGATTGATGTGATGAGATTCTCAGACAAACCAACAGGTACCTATAATCCAAGATTCAGTAATGACATCTGAGACAAATGTTTATGTAAAAAAAAACACACTGCTCATACACAGCACTTCACTCACAGATTATATGCAAAGGAAAGAGATATATTGATAATGATGTCCAACGTCCAAAAATGTTGCTCTTGCATATTTTCCTCATCTAAAGTTGTAGTTAGTATAATGATGCCTAAAAACAAACATATAATTCATGATAACACAAGTGAGTGTGGTGTGGAATTGAACCCAGAGATATAGTTACAATGTGGGAGCACATTCTTAACATCCTGAGCCACGTTTCTATGTATATAACTGGATGCATGCGCAAACACACTGATAACATTAAAATCTCATACTGCTACATCTGAGCTTTAGCACTTTTCCCAGAACTAGCAGTAGTGTATGAAAGGTATTCTGTTTGAGAATGAATCCTTCTACTGTATAAAAAACTAGACAGCCTGAAGCAAGTATACAAAACTCAGCTCTCTCTTAGTTGCTGCAGTCTTCTCCTGTACAGCTATATATTCACTTAACTTTCTTCAGAGGTATACAGATAAAAAGACCATGGTCTAATACTAGTGGCTGACACACAGTGGCAGGTTATAGGTGCAGCTAAGGTAAGTAGTAATCATATTACAGAGGTTGTGAATCATGTTTAACTTCATCATCCCATTGGTGTGGCACCTCATGTCACTTTTATGGTGATGCCATGCTCCCTTATGTGCAGCGTACCAGTTGCATGGGTGACAGCCAGGCTAAACAGTCCCAGGATACAATCTTATACCGGGCCCTTCTCAGCTGTCCTGCATTCACCTCTGGCTGTAATCCTTATAGAGGAGGTAAAGAAATACCTTTATCTCATAGTCACACCAACTATGCACTCTAAAAGAGGGCTACATTCTCCTTCTCAAGCCATGATGTCTCTCCTAGAAGAATATCAGGGAAAATGGTAGAGGGTTAATGCCCAAATCAGATTTCATGTGTCCCATTGGCCGCTGTAAGGGGAGAGATCATGTTTTCTCTTGTGTGATTGAGTCTATCCAAGCAATCACACAAATGGGACATGTACCGCTGGAGGTCATCACACACACTCAGTATCAGCCTCAGTATTTTTAAATTGTTATTTGGGTTGCTTGATGATCATTAGTAGGAACATCATTTGTGAGATGCGTGTCAAACCTGGAAAATGTAGGTATTGTGTAGTTCTGGCTGCCAATGGCACTTCATGATGTGAGATATCACAGAGTATATCTCTCCCTGTGTATGCAGTTAAGAAATCAGGCACAACAGTGAGTCTATGTATAGACATTTAAATATGGAATTGCAGTCCCCCCCAACCACACGCATATGAATGCTTGGACTGGAATTTCCATGCACAGTATGATGAGCATGAACCCAAACACATAATGGGGACAACTCTACAGTAAACACATAATGGGGACACCTCTACAGTAAACACATAATGGGGACACCTCTACAGTAAACACATAATGGGGACACCTCTACAGTGGAAAGGAGACTTTATCAGCAAGCAAATTGTTATTCAGAAACAATAATTAGCTGAGCTCTGATTAATATAATCATCATGCCCAGCTGATGAATCTACATGATATAAGCATGTCAAGAGCCAGTGAGCCTCAGTGCACTATGAAAGAAACCTGTTGAGCTAAGAGTTTCATTCCTGTATAAGGTGAATTGGAAACAAAAACTTCTTCAGCAAAAATTTAACTTCTTCTATAAAGTAAGTGCTACTTCTTAAAAATCCATTACTTTTTGTTATGACTGCTTTTAACTGTTATTCCACCTTTTGATAATAATGTACATATGTGTGTCAGCACTTTTAAATGTGTTGTCTGAGGTACATTGACATGGCATTTCATAGGCTACAGAAACTATTGGGTTGTGGGATTGTTAAACTTGATGGGAGACACATCCATGAGCTCATACTCACAGCACTGCTCAGTACAGTTTTAGCACTGCATGCACTGCACATATCTTTGTGGACAAAATCTGAATCTGTAACAGTGATAGGCACAGTAATGCATTTTAACTGCTGTGATTAGATATAACACAGTAATTTTGTCCCTCAGATTTTCCCTTGCTCCTCCTACATTTATCGATGCCCCTCATAAAGTCAGACATGTGTATAGGTACAACTTTTATTAAATGAATAAAGTCTATGCAAAGATTCCCTTTAACTAACAATATGGGGTGTAGTATATAATGCCCATCTATTGCAAAGAATAAGAAACATTTCCTATTTCTGTCCCTGTGTTATGATTTTTAAAATACCAGTGCTATGATTTATAATTTTCAGAGGTAGAGTGGTATAGGCACAGTCATGTGCCTTTGGTCAGTTGAAATTCTTTGACTGTTTTGTGGGGATATGAGCTCGATAAACCTAGATATCTGTCGTTCCTTAAAGAATGTTGATACAGATTTATAACAGTTAGGTATCAAAACAGCATTCTATATGGCCAGAGAGGATGTTAGTGATGTTAGGACTTCTTGCAGGAGGAAGGCTGTTAATTCCACTATTTTCTATACTAAAAGACCAGTACCTAAAAAGCAGGCCAAGCAGAAACAGAGTAATGCAACTGCTGAGATACCATTATCCATACTTAAGACAAAATGCTCAGATTATGACAATGAGGTGTTATTTAAGGCCCTGTGACTTCATGGTTGATGTCTCTTTTGCTTGTATGAAGTGAAGCAGCCCAATCATGCCCAGGCCTGTGAAGAAATTATAATTAATGTGAATGCAGTTTTTGGACAGGACTGTGGTTATAAAATGATGTGCTTCAGGACCACTGATATGATGTGGCATGCTTAACAAAGGGCAAAACTCCTGGAACAAGAACATAGAGCAACAGTTGGGGGGGCATCTAGTGTACCACCTTTCACAGAGACCCAAGAGTTCCTAGCTCCTCTCAAAGGGAGTAGCAGCTCTACAGCATTCCACAGTATAGTGCTGCATATTTATGGCATGGCTGGAGATGCCCCAGAAACTACCACTGTAGATGTCTCAGATATCTCTGCCTATTTCTCCATATCAATACCCATGTGTCCTCTGTATCACTTAGTCACTATAAAGGTTAATTAAAGCTGTCTGACTTATGGTGTACAGGTGCGTCAGGAGGTATAACACACTGGCACTTATCTATATGAGGTATGCACATTAAGTATTACTTTTCGTGTTTATATTTGCAAAACTGAGTTGCATGTATACTTCTGGTGCTGGGTCATTGTTTGTGCTTTGATGCATTCACATAAGTAATACGGAACTGCCCTGCGTGATGTTGGAGGATATGTAAACTTTGATAATGATGGCAGGGATAAGCCGGCACAGTCAGGCAGCATAGAGTATGTGTTGGTTATAATCATTGTGTTATGTCTCATAGCAGACATCACTTAAGGTCATGAAGCACACCAGAGTTTAGCCAGTGTCTTTGTACACTCAGTGTAACGCCTGGTATAATTAGTTCTTGTTCTCTGGGGCTTTCAAAGGATGCTGAACCCTCTGCAGTGCATGTCCTGGACTTGTCCAGTGGACTGAGCTGAAGTGCTGCAACTACTATGCAAGCGTTGCCCCTGCAGATTCACACTCACACTACCATGGCCTCTGGTACATCACACACATACATTGACACCAGTCCCCTCAATAAAGGTCTCCATCTCCTCCCAGTACTGACATTTAACAGAAAAGCACTTTTATTTTCATACTTTCAAGCCTGCACAGTCATACACGTCCCTATTAGAAACATGCACTTCTGTGCTTCCTTCGCTAGCTGTGGAAATTATTATAATTGTGTCCTGCCATTTATAAATTTTTACTTGGGTTGCTTATGTCTTTTGCATGATATGGCCAGCAGCTAAGCAGAGCCTGATGTTGGTTCTGCATGCATTATTTTTACAGTAGGATATCTGCTTTACTTTTGTATTCTGAAGCTATGTGCAGATCAATGTCTCTTTGATAGTGCCATGGCATACTGTGCCCACCTCCATCTGATATGATTATAGGTTCATAGGTCCATAGGTGTGTACTAGGCTAATGGCCCTGGAGCCTTTACAAATCTAGCCCGTATACTCTGCAGCTGGTTCTTCCACTGATTTCTTCTCTGATTCTGCTTCTGCTGCTTGTTGTGCTGGGAGCTGCTACTCTTGAACTGCCCACCCTGCTGGAACAACTTCTTAAGACTAACATTATGAAGCATTTCACAAATGGACAAAGTGCCAGGGTCATGTTGCAAGGCACCATGGAATGAATCCAAATAACAAAAACATTCCTTCAGTAGCCCAAGTATGCACTCAGGAATGTTTCTTGTTTACAGTTAGGAATAACTGTACCCATAGTCTGTTTGATTTTATGGATTTCTTGTTGGTGTCACGAGCCATAGATACAGAGAATATCTAGTAGCATCAATAAGATCGACCTCTGAGAAATCACCCTCAGAAACCATTGGTACTGGTCACAGGTATGTCATATATGGTCGTCCTGATAACTGCCTGGGTAGTGTGCACCAACATTGTAGATAATACCCTGTGCATTACTTAACACCTGGCAGATGATGGATTAATACCCTTTGCAGTGCTTGCACCTCCTTTCTAGTTCAGCAGGTAAAGCCTTTTATTTTAATGTGGGTACATTTGATAGCCACCAATACTACAGGAAAAAGAGCTGTATCACAGAAATTCTGCATGATGTTAGCTCTCTCTTCTGGAACGCATAAGAACCACACATGCTCCACCACATGCCGAAACCTGGCATTGAGAAACAAATTAAGTACTCTTGAGGCAGATGCCTGAGATCCCCCTCCCCAACTGTGTCCCCAGTAGGTTGCTGAAAGACCATGTAGCTAATATATGTAAAGCCACACATTCCTTCTGTATGAACTGGGATAAATACTTTTAGTCTACTATGAGTCTGCAGACAATGCCAACACATGTCTGCGATGTCTTAAATGGTGTCCCTATCTACACAGTACTAGTCTGGAATGTTAGTCTCAAGGAGTCCTAGTCTGGAATGTTAGTCTCAAGGAGTCCATGAAAAGTAAGTCTGGTCAGATGATCCTGCATCCCTGAAGCTGACATTATACACCATCTGGCATGTCAGTATCAATGACAGCCTCTTACAGATACACATTTACTAAAGCTGTAGCAAACCCTAACATTATTTAATGATTTAGTCATTCAATAAGCTGTGCAGTGAAAATAATAAATTATATCACATACTCACTTCCGTCTACTGGTGAACAAATTTAGTTCAAGCTTCACCGCCCTCTCCTCTGCAGTATTCTCAGATCACAGACCACACATACACCCTCCGATCAAATCTTCTTACACTAAGGCCAAGCACCCTATGTGTATTGGGCTGGATCACAAATGAGGTTGCCTACTGGACAACGTGACACAACTTGTCAGATCCCCTGAAGAAGCTGTTCAATATCAGCCTTAAAATAGGCTTTATGCTAGATAAATGGAGGACAGCACATTCACTCACTTGTACAAAGGTGGGGCTTCAATTAACTCTTATAATTCTAGACTAATAAACCTGACCAGCCTCATTTGTCAAGTTATGGGGACAATCATTATAGAATTAATATATAAGTAACCTACAAATTTTTGAGCACCCCAGTTAGGATTCATCAAGGGCAAGTCCTGACTACTTCACCTTTTCTTTTTCTATGAATAACTTTATGGAAGCATTGGATGAGTGAAGAACGGTGCTTAACCCTATCTAGACCTCACAAAGGCATTTGACACAATCACATACTCTGGTATTATAAATAAAGTCTCCCAGCTAAATGTCAATCATTATAAAACCCACTGGACAAACTGGCTCACAAATAGAACCCAGGCAGTTATGGTGGGCAACTATGCATCCTCTAAAAGACCTGCAATGTTGGTGTACCCTAGGGTTCAGTTTTTGTGCCATTCCTCTTTGGTATTTACTTCTTGGAGTATAATGCTAATGTTAAGGCTTTGTGGCTGACCAAGTCTGCAGATGACTGCAAACTTGATGCCATCATAAACTCCCCAGAGGACACACAGATTCCCCAAGATGGCTTGTCCCAAACAAATAGTTGGTGTCAAAATCCATGGACTAAAACTAAATGCTAAGAAGTGCATAATCATATCCTTCGGCATGTATGACTCCCCTTGCAACTATGACTTTTACAAAGCATTTTTTATGGAGATGATATGGCTAATTTGCATTAACCTCACCCATGGAGTTCTGTATTTGCATGATGTCTTAGCCAGGGGTAGCATTACTGGCTGGTACGTTGTATGGCTTTAACAGCACAGCTGTTTCTGTATAACTCAGGCATAACACACTGCACCAAACAGGATAGGTGGGGTTAGCAGAGTGTGTTTGAATTTGTGTATAGGAAACTAAACCAAGAGCAGGTTCCTATGGAATACAGGGAGCATCTTTTCACTGAGTTGTGCTGGGAGAGTTGATAGATTGTAGAGTCTGCTTTAATGAATAGAAGACCAGCTAGCAACTCATTACCATATAGTACATTGCATAAAGTTACTGTGCAAGTTTAGAAACCTGTCCCATCATGTGCTTTCTTTAACATGGACATCCATGTAGAGCAGCTGGCAACTTACTACTATATATTACACTGCACGAGTCACTGAACAAGTGCATCTTATACATGGAACTAAGTCCACAGAACTTGTGCTTAAATTGCCATTATAAAGCTCTTCAGATAAACAGATAGTAAAGTAAAAAAACATAGATCACAATGGATGTATTTACAGTCTTTGCCAGCTCACTATTAATATTATGTAGAAATGATTGACTCCACAAAAAAGGTAATGGCACTGCATTAATCTACCATGACTCCTTAAATATAACACTGTTTTCCAAACCTATTTAAACCTTTGAAAACATAGAACTATTACTGGCAAGTCTACACATTAAATGCAGAAAAGAATTATGCTTTGCTGTACTCTATATTTCCCCCAGGTCAAACTATACCTGTTCTGGAAGATCTTCTATCCTGGACAATCCACAATATATCAAATGAAACCATCATTCTTGGTGATACTAATATACATTGGCAAACTCTCATCACCAACTCTCCATCAAATAGTATATACTTGCGTAAGTATATCCAACTCATCACAGACAAAAAATATGCCAATGCTGGAACCCTCCCAAACATCTTTAGTGAACATCTACCTGCCTTCACTCATAGAACCTTCATACAAATAGCCAAACCACACTCTTTTAGAACCTCTAGAAATCTTGCCCATTTCAGACAATGATACTTATAGATGCTCTAAAAACCCACAACTGGTACCCAAATAAGAAACTACCACTGGATGATGCAGTAAACTACTTCAACAATGTCTTTCTTAATACTCTTAACAGTCTAGCCCCCATACTCACTAAAATAATACCCAGTGGCTAACAAAACACACCAAACAGTTACTTATTTCTAGAGACCGAACCTGGAAAGAATGGCAGAAAAATAGAACCCCACAAAATGAACTCAACTTTAAGCAACTTTGTAACAGTGCCAAAAAACTAGTCATTACTGATTAAAAAAAATATTTTTTCACACAACTGCCTACCCAAAGAAACATCCCCCAAATTTTCTGAAAATCAGTTTTCTCACTCCTTAATCCTGGAATCCAGCATCACCCTACACTATCTTCTGACAATGACCCACAAGAGACTGCCCAAGCATTTAACTCTTACTTTATTGAAACCATTCAAAAATGGGTCAATGAGTTCTCTCTACAAACTAATAAAACCACAAATAGTTTTGAAAGCAATACTAATCATTACTATCATAAGTGAAACTCATAGCCTCCTCCTGCAAATGACAATTCTAATAATATTCCATCCAGTCCTACTTTTACTATACATCCACTGCCCACGTCTCTAATGCACAAGCTGCTAATGAAACTAAAACCATGTTCCCCCTCTGCTGATAACCTTCCAGCAGAATACCTAAAACCTGCAGGCTGTGCTATAGCATACCCTGCCATTGTTTTCATTAATCAATCTGCCTCTGAATCATATGTCCCACAACTCTGGAAAAACTCCATTATAACTCCCTTATATAAAGGTGGTAAAACCAGTGATCTTTCTAACTACCATCCCATCGCTATACTTTTCACCTCTATCTAAAATCCCAGGAAAGTGTATACATTCTCAATTGCTAAAGTATCTCTCCAACAATAACTTGCACCCACTCAACATGGCTTTCACCTGATACACAGCACAACAAATCTCTAGATGCTGGTCTACTAACCTCAGTTATATTAGTAGACCTAACTAAGGCTTTTGATACAGTATCACACCCTAAACTATTACTACAACTTGAATCCTTAAACTACTCCCTACACTCACTAACTTGGTTTTCCAACTGTGTTAACAACAGAAAACAATCTGAATATCTAATCAACAACACAGGAGTTCCCCAAGGGTCTATTCTTGGGCCTCTGCTTTTTAACATATTTATTAACAACCTCCATAACGCATCCCAGCAAAGTACACTTATGCAATATGCTGACGATTCTACACTTCTTCAAACAACTTCCCAGATCTCCTAAACTTAACACAAAAAGCTTTACATCTATTGAATCCTGACTAAATGGGGAAAATCCTCTACTTAATCCCCAAAAAATCAAAACTCTTACTATTTTTGTCCAAACCTCTAACTCAAAACTTTAAGATATTCTCACAAAACAATACTGAAACTGAACTAGTAAAATATCTAAACTGCTGGACATTGCAATTCATGGTAAACTCTCCCTTGAGAATCACATTGACAATCCAATTAAAAAGGCCCATTTTAAACTGGGTAAGCTCTATAGGCATAAAGTTTATATGGCTATGTCCGCCAAGTTAAAATTGGCTAACAGTCTACTCCTCCCTTACCTCCTCTATTATAGCCCCATTTTCATTAATCTACACACATCTCACATGAACAAATTATATTTGCTACTACAAAATAACAACGTTTGTCTTCAGTATGCCACCTCGAGCACATCACTGCTTAGCCATTACAAATTTAAACTGGCTTGAATTCCCCCATTACTTATATTACACCCAACTAACTCTAACCCACAAATTGCTATATAACCCAAATTACTTCCCCTCACTTCAGACTATGCTACAAACATACCCCAACTCAAAATCTTAGGTCTTCTACTGAACAGCTCCTCAGCATATCAAAATCCAAAAACGTGCTGGACAAAGCTTTTATTCCTGTACTGCTGACAATTTATGGAATGCTCTGCATCCCTCTATTATTCAACTAGACTCTATAAAAGCATTCAAATCTGCCCCAAAGTACCACTACCTCAATAATCATACCTCTTCCTGTGATCACATGATTAAGCCACCTTATACAAGTTATTTTCTTTACTAGCTTCCAACAGTTAGTTCAAAACTTCCTTACACCAGTGAACTATCTCTGTCTTTTGCTTTATCACAAGATTTTCTCCCATTTCTAGCAATTTAAACAATTTAAACTGTATAAGTAGCTTCAAATTGTTTTTACTTATGTAACTATTTAACTGAATGACTTAAATACAAACACACTGGATATGAATGCTTTTGAATGACTACTTCAGTGTTGTAACTAACATATGTGCATTGTCTATACTTTGTAAATATGCTGTTATATAACAATTTTGTAACTGTATTTGGAACCCCCCCCCAGGCCTCCACTGAAAATGGGTCATTTACCCAGTAGACTTTCCCAGTCAACAAATGTCATACAATAAATAATTTGATTAATTGAAGATTGCGTAGTTAAAGCCTTTAAGATTGTCAAAATGTTGCCTTCCCAGAAGTTCAGTTACATACCTGTATACCATGTGTATAAGGAGCACACCTGGTAATGCATGTACCTAACAACATTGCATGTAAAAAGAGGTTTTCTTCTCCAGCAGCAATGTTCTTTTATATCAACAATTTGACCATTTTAACTCATCAGTTCATAAGTGCAGGAAACATTTTTGCTTTGTTTTTTTGTTAATGGATAGCCATATTAATAGTTTCATTTACATACTGACACGGCCTGTAACACAATGTATTGCACCTACACCCATTCTACACCTATAGTAAGTACATCCATGAAGTAGTTGCAAGCTGACTGTGGGAAGTCCCCCTCCTGCAGAATCATGTAAAGCCCTTCTTACAGATTTGACAGGTCTGGTGTCACTAACAGTGAAAGGAAAAGAAAGGAAGTGTTTCTGCTTAGTAGTTTGATTAACAAATGCATGTCTATATTGAGATATAAGTAAATTATTAAAAAGCTACTTTATATTGCCTTAGTTCTTTTTTATAAGTGGAAGATGAATTTCAAGTAGATTTTTAATTTTTGAATAGCATAGAAATTGTTGATATAATTCTGTATCAGGCCAGAAACTGACATATTTCATATTTGTTTTATATTTTATCGTTTTCTACTTTATTAAACGCAGAATATAACCAGATTCTGTCTTATTGAGTGTTCTATGTTTCATGCACGTATCTTCTTTTAATTATTTCAGCTTCAGCTAATACTGTGACCAAGGAAGTTATGACCTCAGAACTCATGTTTTACTAGCATTCAGCTACCTGACAAATTAATATATATTTTTATGTAAAATAGAAGATTTCTGAAATGCAGAATGCAGTTCTCCCTCACTATGAAACGTGGTATTTAAAAGCCCAGGCTGTTCAACCCAAGTTGTACATTTCTATCAGTGAGATAATAATGTTTCTATCAACCAGTTTTAATATTCTTGGCTTATCTAAGTTATACGCCAGTATTAATGGTCTTCTATTTCAAAATTATATGTATTTTTATCTAAAGGTTGATATGGTATCTCAAGTGTTAGGACTCCTGTCCAATAGATACCCATTCTGTGGTTTAATCATGTCTTCAGATATGTTTTATTATGTCTGCATGGGATTTACTGAATTATGTTAGTTTAGTCCTGCCTCACACAAACTTGCTGAATAACTAACTCAAATAAACTGGTATTTACATATATATATATATATATATATATATATATATATATATATATATATATACATATATAAATAAATAAATACACACACACATAAATGTGCAAACGCATTTTCAAAGACATCATGCTGACCACACGTTCCATGCCAGTAGGTAATTCTGAAAAAGATGGTTTATTAGTCAGTGATTTTGTTACTCCCATAGGACGTCATCAAACTAATAAGCATTTTAAAATGCAAGCAAGTTTATAGTTTGTTGCAAATCATGTTCAGTTTACAGCAATCAACATGTATTCCATCTAAAAAGCATCCTACTCCCTATAGCTTAATACATTAAAATATATCAGTGAAAAAAAATCACATAAAATAACTGCAATGTTCAAGTTTATGCCAGAAATGAACATTAAACCTTTTGCTGGGACACTAATGTATTAGCCACTGCATCAATGAGTATACATAGCACATGACAGAAATATGGCTACTTGAGTCTCATTTTTCAGTTCTAGCATGATGCTAACAAATGCATTCAGGCTATGGAGAATTCTAGTTCCCAGCTCAAGTTCCAGCCTATCAAACAATAACTCATTGTCCCGGTCCCCTTCAATAACACACATCACACCAAATGAGATTTGACGACCTTTATTAAATTTCCATAACATAGCTTTGATCACCAACTTTATTAATTACAACTATTCATGATATACTTGATTCTAAATATAGCATAACATCCTTGTAATGTTAATCAGGGCAGCGTACTTACTCTCCCTGCCCCAGTAAACAGCGTCCATACCTCTACTCTCTTTACTTATGAAACAGTGCCACATCTCACGTCATACACCATTCATTGTAATGTTAATCAGGGCAGTGTACCTACCCACCCTGCCCTACAAGCAGGGTCCATACCTCTGCTTGCTTACTTTACTTATGAAGCAGCATCCCAACTCACTTCATACACTATCCATCGAATTACCTTCCACCAAATAAGCCCCATCCTTACCTTGCTTATCTCTTCAGTAAGCTTCCTCCAACTACTCATTTCCTTTACCCAGATTCTTGAAATGAACATCCAGACATCAGAGGGCGAACAGAAGAGGGCAAGCCTATCCCTCTTCTCCGCCAACCAGCCTGACCAGGCTGTTCCCAATCCCTTCTATCCAAAATTGTTCAATCCACTTCCCATAAAGGGAAGAGTCAAGCCAAATATCATTTGATGTACCCATCATCTGTAAAGCACCTTAGAATCCTGTCATAAACCCCTTTGCCATGCCATCACTGAAACACACGCTAATGAAACTAAATAAAGTAGGATTACCGTGACCCCGTTGTAACACCGGAACAACCACACCAAAAGAACACATACCCTTTTAGCCCACTGTCTTCAAAGTTGAAATCATGGCTCGACCTGAATTTATTGCCAGCCTATAACCACAACAAAACCACAAACTATAATCCCTTGAACTCAAGACAGCACCCAGTCAAACAACTAATAGCAAGTCTCGCACCCAAGACCCTGTTAACCGTAGCATATCACCTTAGCCCACCCACTACCCAGTTCTATATGCACAACAACTCCATTACCACAGGGAACAGTCTAACTACAACTTTAATGTCCTGCCTTAGCTGGCAGAAAACCAGCACCCCTTGACCTAGTTCTCGAAAACCAACCTATGACCAGCAACAAAATATTCTACATACCCAGCCATAAACACCCCCAATTCACTCATTACAAAACCCTTCTTAACCTCTGTTTGGCCCTGGCCTTTCCCCTGGGGAGCTCTTTCCTTATATTACCTATACCACTAGTAGGCAAGTAAGACCTGTCCTACCACAGCCTTATCCTGCAACCAAGCTTCCTTTAAACCTTCTAACTCCCCTGTAACAATGCACCCAGTTTTAAAACTACCCCACCAACTGCCTACCTACCATTCTTCTTAAAACTCTACTCACCAAATTGACCCAAACACCAAGTGAAATGATCCTTGTGGTATTCTGTAAAACCTTTACCTGTTATGTAACATTAACACTACCTACTCAAGGGACAAATATGACACCCCAAAGACACCACCCATTATGAACAAACTCCAGCATCCTATCAAACACCTCATTGGTCCTCCCCTAAATATGGTTCATCCACTGAATGAGTAAATACAACCACCCCAAGGTTCTTAAGAAAGCAAGGGTTGAACTTCACTGGCTTGCAAGCGCCATAGGGGTTTAGCCTAATGAGCCCTGCGCTCATATGAATGTCGAGACTATTCATCCCGTGGGATCCCCACATTCCCCATAACTGTCCCCACCCATTACCCCCTTGGCCCCCCCAACTACTTCTTCCTTACTTACCCCTTATACCAATGCAATAATCAGCTACAACTAATTGAACACAGAGCTCTAATATGTCTTAATAAGGTGATTACTCATATCCACTTTGAGCCCCATTCAGGTGGCAAAACATCCGACCTATCAAAACGTTACCTTTCAGATCTCCTTTCAAGCCACTGCATGATGCCTTCTGCCCTTCAGCAATTTCAGTCAATAACTGTTGCCACCTTGAGCTCCCCCTATGTAGCATCTTTACTCACTATTGCTTCCATCTTCTGCAAATTCACTGTATCGCCACCCCTGGTACTGGGCACACTACCATCTTCCAAACCATTTCCAACAAGGCACTGCCCACTGTTCACTGCACACTCCCCATCTGTGACCTCATTGCACAACAGTCAAGGAACAGAGACCTCCATTGAACAACCTCCATAAGTTTATAAGCTCCCTCAATTCAGATCACTAATCAATGTCCACTCAAAATGTGTTCCTCGACAGCCTGCAACAAAACAAAAACAGAATAAGTACCTTTACTACTGGAGTTCCAGAAAAAGCACAGAAATGCAGGAAAAGAAAACTCAGCATCAAACAACCCCTTTGTTGTCACTACATGCAATTTCATATCCATGTGCAGTAGCATGAATCGGATATGCGCCAATCCCCCCCCCCCTTTTTTTTTTAAACAGTCAAACATATTACCACACACCATGGCGCCAAATGTTTGACCTTCCATTTCTGAACCGGAATGAAGGATTCATACCTACCAAAATTATCTACTCTAGCAAACCTATGAGTTGAAACCCTGCTCTCCTGCAGAATCTGCACAGTCCAAAGTATGGCCACCATACTTCCCAACCACTTAGAGCAAGAAATCTGGACAAGCCCTAGCTATACTCCAAACATTTCAGTCACCATAATTATCACGTCCAAAAGGCTTCAACCTAATCGAGCCAACTGCAAAAGTTTACCAATGATGTATGTGCCAACACCAGAGCAAAAGATTGTCCAAAACCCAAAGAATCCATCCTTATTATCAAACACCAGTGACAAAAAAAAAAAAAAAAAAAAAAAAAAACTCCCAGCCTGTGAAACTCATGCACACACACCCTTCCCCTGACAGAGTAAACTGGTGTAGCAAAGTCTGCTCCCTCTACCCTCCCCCATGAAGTGACCACCAGCAACAAGTGAGATAAACAATCCCATCAGACCTTGAATTGTAAATAAAACAGTTTTCTTGCCAAGCAGACACTGAAATTTCAATTTAAACCAAATGGCGTACTTGCCAATCCTAGATCACCCACCACATCTTGTGGTAACATCTCAGTAGCTAAGATGACGTTTCATATCTTAACACCAACAAATGGATATCGCCATGTCCAAAACACCCATTATGAACTCCTTCCCAGGAAATCCAGAGCCTCCATGCCATGCATTCCTAAAGTAAAAAAATTGGCAAACCAGACTGCAAGTCAAATTGATTTAATGATATCAGTAGTGCTTACCTCCCACCAGCGAGAAGCCCAGGGACTGCCAATTCCAAACGAAAACAGAGGACTTCATCATTTTTTTTAATCTATACATTCACCCATTGCTTTATCCCTCTGACATACAGCAAAACTTCCCTTTGATCTTAGCATCAGCCTCTCAACTGATCCACATAAGTGCTGCTCCGAAAAAGTCAGAACAAAAGGCTCCATAAAAGCTCACTCTCCTGCCAACTGCAAACTGCAACAAACAGCAAAGAACCAAATAGGAAGGTTCCAACTAGCAGACAATATAGGAACTGTACGGCTTCATCAAGCAAGATGCAAAACCAAGAGGTATCCAACAGCTTCAATCCGCATCTCAATACACTGTACACACAGCAAATATAGCAAGCACTGACAACCATTCCATTAGCCTCACCTCAAATCAAAGGCCTCCTTGGAAAAAAGGCAGAAGACGTTTCCATCCGATCACTGACAGACAATATTACTGGCCTCATAAGGACAAAGCCCGCTGGGCTCGCACAATATGACACCACCAACTCCATCCATTTGGCACCTACATATCATAGTTAGCCTACACACCCACTGCTGCCCAAATCCACACACTCACCTCCTGTATTCCGCATCCACACATGGGGGGGGGTGAATGAATGAATGAATAATTAATTAATAATCAGCATGGTGTCCGCCTGTGGTCCATGTGTGTGTGTGTGTGTGTGTGTGTGTGTGCGCGCATGTTAGAAACACCCCAGTCAAAGCTGGCAAGTAAGATAATTCAACCAGGCTATCTCACATGCGCCAAAAGGAACCATACAGCTGGAGAGCCAGCATCATGCAAAACTGTTAACAGCTCAACTGCAAACACCCACATGACCAAATCTCTCTTTCTCCTTCCTAATTTTTTTTTAACACCAGTTTGCCAACAGACAGACTAAATGTCCTTAAACAACCTAAACAAGAATTACCGCGTGGGCCAAGTAACCCCAAAACAAACTACTTCACTGAAGAAACAAAGAAAAGAAAGGGGGAGGAGGCAGATCCAAACTGACCAAGCCAAACACTGCACACCTCTCAACCTCTTAGCACACGAAATCTTGACCAAGCCGGCCATGATGGGGGGACAAAGCAACAAATAGGGACACATTTTAAATATTGCTCTTATAATTATGCTATAGTAACAGGATTTGCCTTCACCCTACATGTACCACTGATAGAATACCGTTTAAATTTTTTTTTTTTACTTTTACATTTGTTGACCAAGTTAGTCCAACTGCACCAGTGGAAAACACAGAGTGGACCACAATCTCAGCCCAACTCGGAAACAAAATAAGATACCTCTCAATCTATTAAACAATGGCATCTGCACATGTGCAAAGAGTAACGCTGCACTGGCACCCATGAAACACCACAACCCATCGCCTGGGAGTCCATCAAATACCACCATGCCACAAGAAGGCATAAAACATGCTCCAGCAATGTCCTTCCAAGCGGATCAGATCCCCAACATGACAATGGCCTTCTAACTGCCTCACAACATTAATTTAAACAGAGCCAACTTGCACATATTTATAATTCAACAGCCCAGTAACATAGCCAACTCCTTAAACTCATAAGAAAGACCTCAGCTAGAGTACGACAGTGCTGGTGACTGTATGTAATAAAGTAATACAACCAGAAAGCCTCCCCTCAGATCTTCAGACTGAACGACCACCCCCACAGCTCCTAACCATAATTCCTTCAAACTGAACCAGCAGAAACATTGAACAATCTACCAATTCACAGACAAATGATCTTGCTATTGCTAGCCCTTGTTACCATGAACAAGTTTGCTTCTATTAATAGGTTTCTTGTCCATATGATGGAGTAAACACTTAGCCAGCTGTGCTAAACAGGGTTATCATATATGCCTGTTTAATATCAGACAATCATTTGACAAATTTAACCAAATGATACATCAGATTTTGCATCCTACAATGAGCATTTTATTAGAGACATGTTTAATGCAAAAAAATAATGAAAAACATGAATAAAACTATATGGTACAAATACAAAAATGAGTGGGAGAATTTGTATACTGTCTTTAAGAAAAAAGCTGCAATATGTGGCATTTCTGAAACAATGGTTTAGGTGAAAGTGCTTCCAGAAACTTAAATGCTACAACAGCATTTTATAGCATTGTAAACTACTTCTAAACTAATTAATGATAATATATGTGGATACTAAGGTTCTTTAGCGATAAAAAGGTTGCTTTAGATATGTAGATACTGAATTGAACTCACTGCATATTAATGTAATAAAATGAATGTACAGAATTTAAACTCACTAAAGGTTAGTAGAATAAATGTAATGATCTGATAAAGATTTTTGTTTCCCAGTCAGTTTATGTCTGCACTCTCAGCAGAGGGCATGATGCCCAGCTATTACAGGAAGAAGTTTTGACAAAGGGAGAAACTGCTAACACAGCTATCTGGAATTTTGTA
Organism: Protopterus annectens; assembly: GCF_019279795.1. Classification (NCBI taxonomy): domain Eukaryota; kingdom Metazoa; phylum Chordata; order Ceratodontiformes; family Protopteridae; genus Protopterus; species Protopterus annectens. The sequence goes on from NC_056743.1 coordinate 756,349,076, forward strand.
AATGATTGAGTGCCATTTGTGAATATCAGCATGATTTGTATAGGATGCTTGTGTTACAAATGCATTGTAACTGTATGTTATGTGAATATCAAACTATGTTTGTACAGACGTGTTGAAAAGATATTTTATAAAGTGCTTGTGCTTAAAATGTAGCCACAGCGTGACCTACTGGAATAAAACAGAAATGTACATACACTATTGTTAACTGTTTAAATGTATATTTTAACAGTGGAAACTGGAACACAGGAGGTTAACTTCAGTCCACCAAATGTTCAGAAAAATAACTGAGACTAAATTACTTTATAGGCTATGCAATAAAAGATAGCTTTCAGTTTTCAATGCAGTTACAGACACAGAGTCTGTGCTGAGAAACTTTCTGTATTGTCTTTCAGGTGACATAATTACTAGTTTTGAAATGTGAAGGAATGCAATTGTTTTATGACTTCCAGCATCTGCCAAAGATCTGAGGTCTATGTATTTTCACAGGTAGATGCTAAATACTGCCAGCTCCCAGCAGTAGGGGTTTCACCTGGGATAGAGTCAGAAGACTAGAAATTATGTTATTCTGCAAGCTATCCAAGCAGTAAAATTTGAGATATTAATTTGAGAGGTCTTGGAGAGAGAGTGCATTCTGCCTTATGTCTTGGATCTGACAACAATAAGATCCAATCACCACATCTGCCTTGCTCTGATGAAGTACGTTTCTAGGGAACAGTATAATCCTCTTGGATATAGTTAGGAATATAACAAAGATTAGTTTAGATATTTTTCTTTATTTGAGAGCATCCTGCAATGTTGTTTTTAATATTTCCTGTGATTTTGAACTCTGATGTCACTGTGAATATATGCTGAGTATTTTCTTGTTCTTTTATTATTATTTATTATTTAATATATTCAAACATTTCATTGTGGCTGATCTGTCTAGAGATATTTAAGTTCTGAGAGTACTTGCATATTTATTTGGTGGTACTGTGTGGGCCACTCCTAATAGCATTGCTCCTGGTCAAACTACCATTTGTATTAATATTAATATTACACAGTAAGACTGAACACCCTTTGTTAAGGGCCTTAAAGTAGCTGATAAAGAGCTGGCTGGTGGCAGTTATAACTACCTTATAGTCTGGGCAAAGGAGGGCATAGCTACTAAACCTGTGCCGGCCTTTCACAGGTGTGTGTGTGTGTGTGTGTGTGTGTGTGTGTGTGTGTGTGTGTGTGTGTAAAGCAAATCTCAAAGAGTGTGTGTGTGTGTGTGTGTGTGTGTGTGTGTGTGTGTGTGTGTGTGTGTGTGTGTGTGTCAGCTATTTGGGCATGGATATGAAGCACTGGTTGGACAGAGAGGGTGCTGGAGGTCTTGGCTTTGTCAGTCAGCTGAGCTCTCACATCTCTAGCTGTACCAGAGGGAAGTTTTATTGGGGATCTGGAGGAAGAGTAAGAAACCAGCCCCAGACTGGCTGTGGTATCTGTGTGCTCTTAAGGGAAATTGCACTTGATGCAGAGAGCTGCATCTGGAAATAATGTGTGTGTACATAACCTGTTCTTCTCCCAATGTACATCCCCCACTGCTGCCAGTGGTGAGAATTGAGGCTCCTTGATTACTGATCCAGTGGTGAGTCATCACAGAAGTAGTAAAACTATGGTCTCGCTTCAGAGTTAATGCATAAGGAACAAAGTCATTCAAACTTTGATTTGTAAATTATGTAGGAGTGGGTCTTGTGTTGCTTTTATTGGTGTTATTACACCATGAAAAGGTCCTGTGACAGTCCATAGTTATGTTAGAGTGATATATCTTAGTCAGCTTTAGATATTTGTATATCCTCCAGGGTAAGCTGATATCTGTGGACTTATACAGGAAACCTTGATTTCATTTCAGAAGTCTTCTGCCACAATGTCTGTGACTGTGACCTAAAAAATAAGTGAGTCAGTGAATGAAAGTGAAAGCAGAGCAAGTTATAGCAATGTAACATTAGCCATGATAGGTTTCATGAACCATCCTAAGAAAAAAAATGACTTTAGAAAAACTTATCTGAACTGATGCTTTGAGCCATGCATCAGAGTAGCCTGTACAATAGTATATTTGTTTAGTGTGTTATTTCTTTGTAGCATATAACATAAAGTACAATTTCTGTAGGCAGAAATAATTTAAATGCTTTTCCACAAGCTGTATTCTTGAAAGCTTAATTTGTCGGCATTACACATGTGACAGAAAAAAATAGTTAATTTATTATTCATTTGTTGGTTCTTGCTTTATTAAACATTTGCAGTACAAAGAATAATCACCATATATAGACTGAATACGTTTAGCAGGAAAAGAACTAGTTTTACATTCCTCACAGAATATTATTATTATTATTATTATTATTATTATTATTATTATTATTATTATTATTATTATTATTATTATTATCTTGCCTAGACTATCAATCCCCTTTTTTTACTCATTCAGTACTGCTTATTCCCTCATTGGCTAGATAAAACATCATTACAAACCGGGTGATAGTCAGTCATAGCTATACAATTAACCCTGGGAAGGTTCACATTATAGGACTGTAGGCTCTGCAAGGCAGATCAGTACAAGTACCATAAAGCTTTGCTAGTATCCAACAATGTTTTGTATGTCCTGCCTTCATGAGTATGCCACAAGACAGATTTTGGAATTTTTTTTTTTAGCAAATCTTGCATTTAGCAAGGCTCTACTTGCAGCTGTTATGTGTTTAATTCTGTTTAATATGCATATATAGTTTATTCCAGAGATGGAGTATATCTTAGCAGATCAAGCTATCAGGCCAACATGTTCTGTTTATTTGTTCAAGTTCAACACTTAAATCCGGAGTACAGGTATTCAAGATACTGTTACTTTTGTGTAGGTATAGGCAATTACATAAGGTAGGTTCCTTAATGGGACTAAAACCTAAACATAAATCAACATGGATCATCTCTGTTTTGGTATCTAACGTTCTTAAAGTCTGTGATCTTTTTTAGTTATGACCGTTTGAGGTCTTTCAAGTTATGCAATGTATTTTCACAAATCTACATTGAAAGGAACATCATAGTTAATAATTGTCTTCTAAGGTATGAGTATAGAGAAAAGATAACTTCTTTTAATCTAGATAAGATGCCTTTGGATATTAATTATGCCAAGGAGATGGATTTTCTGACTAGTGTTGCAATGTGGCATTCAAAGTGAAGGAAATTATCCAAGAAGGAATCAAGATTTTTAATGACTGTATTAACCTGGAAAGGGATGCCATCTATATCATATGTTGCAGAATATCTCTGTTTTCAAGATTTAACAGTACGTATTTTTTTTTTATAATTTAGATTAAGCCTGATTTCCTTGCTTCAGTTATTTGCAATGTCTAGACCAAGCTGCAGTGAAATAGTGCTGGAAGTAGGGAAACTAAGCTTTGTTTGTAATTATCATGAAATTTAGTTAGCCATATGATTGCATTAAATGTTTGAAGGTTGGGAAGTACAGATTAAACTAAGGGACACTACTAGTCACCTTTTTACTTTCTGATGTGGCTCTGTCTACTTTATCAATGCACATTCTTTCTGACATACAGTTTACTGAAAACAAACTGCTTCCTATCCACCTCACTTATTAAGCATCTGTAGTTAGCATATTGGGAGCTGTCTAAAGAACTATGTAAACTGCATGATCTCCAGCTACAGTTTCTGTGACCTTTACAAAGAAAGTTATTAGGTTGAGTTGGCATGTCCTTACCTTGGCAAGGTAAAATTGGTAAAGGTCAACAGCAAAAATGTTTCATTATCTAAGTTTAGATATTATAATGAGATGTGTTCCATGGCTTTGTAAATTTCACTAAACAAGATAATAATTCTATAGTTACTTGTGTTGGATCTAGGACTGATCTTGTTTAAGGCCATTAAAGTGGTTGTTTTTGACACTCTGGGAGCATACCCAATTCAAAGACCTAGATTGAAAACATTCAGAAATTTTCTGATGGGGCTTATTTGACATTACAGTGTAGGCATCTAGGAATATTATTGAGACCCAAATACATGGTATTTTTGTTCTTGGAGATCTATTAACTTGTTTCTTGACTTGGTTTTGTAGCTATTTGAATGGTTGGTAATCTCTCCAAATTCTGCAAGTAGTTATGAAATTATCTATGATAATCCTTGGAGGGAGTGGTAACTGGGGATATGGGGAATTTCTATAATAGTCACAAGCATGAACTTAGTATTATATGTATCTGCTAATATAATGGTAATATTTGGATCAGCATAGATATTAATTAAACTTTTAACTGGTTAAAATCTATCGTACCAAGAACATGGTATGTCTGACAACTGATGCTGAAAATAATCACACTGCCAAAGGAACTTGTACAACTGAATTTCACCTCCAGTTGCAAAGGTTCAAAAGAAACAATATCTTCAGTTAAAATCTGTGTTAGGCAATTTCCAAGGTTCAGACTAAACTGAATTGTTTTCCTTCACTTATGCATTAGTGTGTTCTGTACTGTAGTGTTGAATCTGCTGGAGGGGCACCCCACACAAACCCACAGGTCCTTTACTGCTGAAGGTGAAGCTAAATTAACACTTTAGCATATACTCTTGCAGTGTAAAAAATCCTTGGAAAGGCAATAAAACCCCATAACCATAAAATTAAATCCTTTGACTCACATTAAGAATTTAGCATTCAAAGATCTTTTCTATGTATCCATAAACATTCTACCTCACTGATTGTTTGTTTTTGGTGGTAAACCGTTTGTGTGGGGAAGGGGGTAACTACATTCCATTGAAGTAGCTGATTGGTCCTCCCCTAATCCCTGTTGTTTCGCTAGCTACTATAGTATTATTTCAAGCCAAAATTGCTACAGTAATGCCTGTTGCAGTTAACTTAGGTGTATGTTAACAGCAATCTGCCAGCTTGTGTTACTGCCTTTAAAATTATCAAGATTTGTGTTACCTCCTGTCTTGCTACAGTTTTCCAGATAGTTTTCCTGGTCCTTAGTCCACCATGGACTTCCCTGCTCCATTAAACCCTCACTATGCATTAACTTCCTTCCCCCACCCCTCCACTACTCCCTATTCCCACCCACTCCTCCACTACTCCCTATTCCTACCCACTCCAACTGCATCTACACTTATACCTCACTTACTCCACCTCCTCTGCTCAACTTTCTATCCTGTACTTCATTTTCTATCCAGTCACAAACTATTCCCTTTATACCATCACCAGCCACTTCTGTTCTAAATTCCTTCTCAAATCTCACTCTGCTCCTTCCCCATCAAAACCTACCTATTCTCCACACTATTATCACTGCTCATTACTCACCCAGCCATACTGCAAGACTTTTGCAACATTAATCATACTGTTTTCCTCCTGAATCAACTAATTTGTCCACTTTCTATCATTCCTAACATCACCATCAATAGTAGTAATTAATAAACACACCTCAATCAATACTTCATCCTCAGCTATCAACCATCTTCCCACTCGCTACTCAAAGCCCTCTTCAAGCTTATTTCTTATAATTCAGCTCCACTGTTGTAACCTCAAAATACTGAAAAACATCACTCCCTATGTAAAGACAATGCATCTACCCATCTCTTCTAAAATGGCATAATAAACAAACCTTTCCTACCATACATTACAGTGGTGACATACACCCCAACCCAGGTCCCAGTCAAACCCCAAAGCATGAAATATACCATAACATCTTCAAAATAGTCACTCTAAACATTAGAAGCATATGCAACAAAATCACAGATTTTCATGCCTGGATGGCCCAACACAACCCAGGCATTCTAGCCACAACAGAGACACTGCTAAAGGCGGGAAAAAAAGATGCTGAAATACTACTCCCCGGGTATAATATAATTAGGCTCAATAGACAACATAAAAAAGCAGGGGAAATAGCTATACTCTTTCCCAATATGCTCACAATAACTCCTGGTACAGGCAGAATTCCAAGTTTTGGAAAAGCAGAAATTCTAATCTCATTCCTAAAGCTTAATACAGCCAAAAGCATATGCATTGCTGTGCTGTATATCACCCCAGAAAAGAACATTCCAGTACCTGAAAACATACTATCCTGGACAGCAAATACAATCACAAATGAAATTATCCTCCTGGGGTCATGTACATATTGACTAGCAGTCTTTATCAACAAATTCACCGATCAACAGCATAAACCTGTTTGGATTCACTCAACGTATTAATACACCAACAAGATATGGCAAAAACAACTCCCAACAATCTATCATGGATTGGATTCTGGTTACCAACCCATCTAATTTTACTTCCTTGGGTACCCTTCCTGATACACTAAGTGATTACCTGCCAGCTTATACCCACAGGAGTATTATACAACTAACAAAGGAACAAAGCTCAAAACTACCTGTAATCTCTCCAAATTCTCCAAGAAGTCTTTCATTGAATCTCTGAAGGCAGCTAACTGGTGCATCCTAAAATGACTCCCCTTAAATGATGCAGTTGAATACATCAGTGCAACATTTTTCAGTATTCTTAACACCTTAGCCCCACATCACATAAAAATAATTAAAAGCAGCCATACCTCATGGATCACCAACCAATGCAAATTCATTATGAAAGCCAGAAACAGCATGGATTAACTGGCAAAAAAAAAAAGACAAAAATTGGCAACCATTCAAATAGCTACAAAACTAGGTCAAGAAACAAGTTAATAGAGATAAAAAGTTTTATTATACTCAGTTACAAGATAGCCATAAAAACAACCCTAAAAAATTCTGGTCCTCCATATCCTATCTCATCAGCTCAGGTTCAAAAAAAGAATCCCAGCCCATACCCAGACATTCCCTCTTTTCAAACAGCTACCTATTTCAATACATACTTCATAGACTGCATAGCCAACTTAATCTCAAACTCACTTAACACACCCCCTTCTGCACAGCCAACTTCCCCTATCTTAGATGCTAGCATATATTTTTAAAGAAACTCGCCTAGCTGCAACCTCTCTGACACATATGCTGACAAATCTTCCCACTTTAACTTTCAGTTTCTTTAACTCTCATAAAAAAGTTTTTATGTAAGCTAAAACCCATGGTCCTTTCCATCAGACAACTTTCCATCAGAATACCTAAATCTAGCTGCAGATGAAATAACATACCCAATGAGCATTTTTTTAATAGATCAGTAACAGAATCCTGTATCCCTAACTCATGGAAAATGGTACACATTATTCCCTTACATAAAAAAGGTAATTCCGCTGACATTACAAATTTTTGTCCCAGAACTATCCTGTCTTCCCTCACTAAAATCCTTGAAATATGTATTCTTCAACAATTTCTCCAATGCCTCTTAAAAAAATAAGCTGATCACCAGTACACAACCTGGAGTTTGGCCAGACTACAGCACCTCTACTGCATTATTGTCATTTACTGACATTGTCAATAAAACTTGCAACTCTAATAAACTTGTATCTGCACTATTTCTAGATCTGTCAAAAGCCTTTGTCATGGTCTCTCACAGTAAACTCATTAATCAGATTTCCACCCTTTTGTCTAACTACCTTGCTAGTAGGCAACAAGCTGTAAAATGGCAAGGATCCATCACCACATACCTTCCCACTTCCACAGGAGTCCCACAAAGATCCATCCTTGGCCCTTTAGTATTTAATATTTTTATCAATAAGATACATTAGTCTTTTTGTGAATGCACCTTGATTCAATATGCAGATGAGTCTACCATCATCTGTTCTTCAAACACCTTAACTCATCTCCAAGAAATCACTCAACACAATGCTGTCTCTATTGAAACCTGGCTTAAAATGGTACAACTTCTACTTAACCTCTGAAAAAACAAACTCCTTCTCTTTATACCAAAAACTCACACCCCTAACAAAGCATCTTTCAAAATCTTTCTAGCAAATGGCACTGAAATAAAGTTAGTCCACTATACCAAACTATTAGGAGTCATAACAGATGATAATCTTAAAGTTGACCTCCACATCCAAAGCAATATCAAGAAAATCCATCAAAAACTAGGCATGCTATAAAGAAACAAACATTTTCTGAGCACACCCACAACAATTCCTCTAACCAAAACCTACCTTCTGCCCTCCATACTCTGTTGAATGCCAATTCTAACTATCTTACAATCCTCCATAAAAAAACAAACTTGAAAGCTGCTACAAAAATTGCAAAGTTTACTACTAATTCATCCTCCTTTACTTATCGCTGTAAAGGTCTGCATACCCTTAGTTGACTGGAACACCCCTCCACCTCTTCTACATTCAGCTTATAACAATGCATGAAATCACACACAGGCCTGCCCATCTCTTACCCCTTTAACCAACATATGTTTGCTAAAAAGAACTCTTAGATCTGAAGACAAACAACTTCTCACCATAGTAAAAACAAATTCCATGGCCAAAGCCTATACTCATATTCAGTAGCAAAAGAAAAATGAACTCCTTACCTCTAACTATGAGAACTAGCTCTTACCTACCCAACTTTAAATGCTCCATAAAAGAATACCTTACAAAATCTTAGACCTGCTCCTGTGCCAATCCTGGCTGAACCTACTCACTATGCTTCACTCACCCCCTTCAACCTAGATGACACTTCACTACTCTCTATAGCCTCCTACTCCACTTCTTTAGGTTTTCCCCACTACCTGACCTTATTTAATTCATCTCTGCAGACCTTTCCTCTTTCCTTCCTACTCAGCTAGCTGCAGACCCCCTACCCTGCACTTGTTCTTATGACCACCTTCTCTCCACCCTTCTTACTTCTATAACCGTAATACAAACGCCTCTCTCATACTAAGACATCACTGAATGCCACCTCACTGTCTCCAATCATGTAATCTCGGATAGCTCTTTAAATGTCTTATTAGAATTGCCTTAGGTCTCATTCATCACATACTAATCTATGTAACAAATAATGACTTGTTGAATTTTGCCTCACATATTCTCTTCAGCTCATGTTATTCTTTTTCATTGCACTCTAATATGAAACATATGTTCTATGTTTTTCTCATTACAACATGTTTTTTGCATGTATGTTTTGTCATTTAACATGCTACTTTGTGATTTAAAATATTTGTACTTGATGTTTTGTAATGTAACATAATACTGTGTGATTTAAAATATTTGTACTTGATGTTTTGTAATGTAACATAATACTTTGTGATTTAAAATATTTGTACTTGATGTGTTGTAATGTAACATAATACTTTGTGATTTAAAATATTTGTACTTGATGTTTTGTAATGTAACATAATACTGTGTGATTGAAAATATCTGTACTTGATGTTTTGTAATGTAACATGATACTTTGTGATTTAAAATATTTGTACTTGATGTTTTGTAATGTAACATAATACTTTGTGATTTAAAATATTTGTACTTGATGTTTTGTAATGTAACATAATACTGTGTGATTGAAAATATCTGTACTTGATTTTTGAAATATTGTGATTGTCGCGATTTTTTCCCCAGGCCTCCAATAAAAATAAACATTTTCTGGTCCAGTCATTTTTTCCTGGTTAACAAATGTCAAATAAATAAATGGTCATTGTGGATATCACCGTATGTTGTTGTTGTCTCTTAACATAGTTGAAGAATAAGCTGTAATTACCCATGACTTATGCTGCTAGTTTCAGTTCGTGTTTGGATTTGACCTTCTTAATGGTGATTCTTAGCTGCTGCTTATTTTTCTTGTTGAAGTTCTTTAACTGACAGATTACAATTTGCTGAAGGCATTTCTTCTTCTTCTTTTTCTTCTTCTTCTTATTATTATTAGTATTATTATTATTATTATTATTATTATTATTATTATTGTACAGCTCGTTTATGTGGGTAGACCACCAAGGTAGTTTATTTTTTTTAAATGTCTCATTGTGCTTGGTCCTGTTAGGGACTGCTTTGTCTTTACATCCCAGGAAATGTGAATCAAACTTTGAGGTATAGGTGGCTGGTTTGGTAATATGATGGTAGAGATAATACAGTTTAGGCAACAGAAAGAGGCTATGTTTGTTAAGGCTATTAGGAGACCTGGTGGTTAGTTGTCTGTTTTTTTCCAGGGAGTTTTCATTCTGCAGGTAAAAGAACCATTGGTCTTGCTTGCCATTTGTGTTTCGTATCTTCTAACCAATAGCTGGATTACTGAAAATACATATTATAAAAGTCTTCTGATTTATGGACAATTCGGCTAGCACATTTAAAAATATTACATAGGATTAACAGCACATGGAAGATGATCTAGTGATACTTTATCTTGTTTAGGCTGATTGTACTGTTTCAAGGTCAAGCATAATCTGTATGAAGGTAACGGTGTTTCTGTCAAGTACAGATACTCCCTTGCAGCTACCCATGAGATTGAAAGTGTGATGGGCACTGAACATTGCCATGGATGGAGCGATTTATTTTCAGTGAAACCACTTCTCCAGATCAGGCAGCTTATTTTTTATATTTTATACATTTGTCAGTGAGTAGAGCAACATTGCTATGGTCAGGAATGAGATCTAGTGATCATTTTTTGTTGTTGTGCTCAGGTGTCTAGATGGTGGAATTTGTCTAATAACTGTACAGTGGGTACAGCAAAGGCTATGGCCAGTATGAGAAAGTCTGTATCAAATGAGTAAATGTAACAATCATTTTGTCCCAAGCTGAAACATACTGGCCGAGTCTAGAATGATATTCACTACTTGGCCACTTACTGAAGTCAATTATCTTATCTTTCTATCTTGACAACGCTTTAGTTTTTTCTGGAACACCACTTAGGACCAAAGTCTTGCCAATATTGGTCAAATGGTTTACTATGATTTACCCGAACTGCAGGAAGGCGAACATCCAATGTGCAAAATCACGATGTTCAAGAGGAAGGAAATCAAAACAAAAGTGGTTGACCGAGGTTAGTCGAGTTGCATGGTGCACTCGACCTTTTCACAAGCGACATGCTGAGACTGTGGAGGGAGGTCACGTTTCAGTGAAGAACAGGGAAGTAGCCCATTTCCTCACTGTAGTGTGATCTCAGAGATGGTATATTTAATGTGCAGGGAGTATGTGGGGCGCAGCTCCCACATGGGAGATGCAGGGGGGTGTAGCCCCCTTGCAAAATAGTAGAGGTGAGCTAACTGCCGTGGCTGGAGAGGGGAATGTTGAAAATATGGAATGCACTTAATCGTGCAAACCATTTTTGACATTATCCTCTTTCATGCTTTTGAAATACAACATTATTTTTCAGCCCTAACATTAATCGACCTAACACTAATTGACCTTTCAATAGTAAAGCTGGTCAAATACAGAGTAAGTTCCAAAATGCCTCTCTGTCTTTTTCAATGGGTTAAACAGTTCAAATTTTCGCAACCACATAGTCTAATAGGTTCATAGGTTCATAGGTTGGTACTAGGCTATCAGCCCTAGGGCCTATACAAGCCTAGCCATAACAATTCCCTGGCTATTTCTTCCCACATTATTTACTTCCCTGGACCCCTGTCTAGCAGGGTGACTGACTTGATCCCTGGGGAGAATTTCCTTTCTCCCATCCAATCGTCAAGGTTCCTTTTGAAGAGGGCCAAAGAGGCACTCTGCTTGACATGTATGGGAAATCTATTCCAGAGTCTGGGGAGTCTCTGGGTCAGGAACCTATCCCTCCAGCATGTTTTGTTTATTGTGATGACAAGGTTTAGATCCCTGGAGCATGTGGCTCTGAGGGATTGGGATTTCTTTAAGTGTAGCATGTCCAGCAGCTCTGGGTTTGACATGGCCTTGTATGTTAAGCAAAGATCGCCTCTGAGTAGACGATATGCAACAGAGTATAGCTGGAGTTTTTTAAGGCGGTCAGCGTAGGGCATCTGCTTTAGGCCTGTGATTCTTTTAGTGAGGTATTTCTGTGGCCTTTCCAGTTGTTGCAGATGTCTTGAGAGGTACATACCAAATGGGGCATTGTATTCTATAATGGGTCTAATGAGGTATGAGTACAGTGGGACAATGACCTCCTTTTTTCTGAATGAAAAGCCCTTAGTGGTGAGGTGTGCCACATAGAAGGATTTCCTGACTGTTGTGGCGATGTGGTTATCGAAGGTGAGACCACTGTCCACCTGTGTCCCTAGGTCTCTCAGCAAACTTTCAGAGTTTAGTGTACTGCCACCTATATGGTAATTCATGGATACATGTTTTTTCCAAAAGGGGATAACTATACATTTCTTGGCATTGAGCTTGAGCCCATGGCTCTGGCACCAAGCATCTGTTTCTGTAAGGCCCTTTTGTGGAGTATCCACATCATTTGGGGATTCATTAATGGCTCCCAGTTTTACTGGTTTGATGGATTTTAGAGCCCTCATAACATCAATTATCAAAGCATCAGAAAAATAATTGTTAAATTATTCTTGTCCAGACACCAGTATGGTGAGAGTATAATGCCTGTGCCTAATAAGTGTGTCACCAGTTACTAGGACATTTCCAGTTGTATGTTTACATATGTGAAAGTAGATGGTTTAGGGTCTGCAACCTTATACCTGTACTGTGTGAATTTCTATTATATGTGTGAGGTGACACAGGAGGTATTTTGATATTGATTTAAGGATGAGGTGTGTTTGAAACCCTCCATGAATTGGAACAGAGTGATTTCTTAAATACTTTGGTATATGTGGCCATAATGCATGGGGTAGAATTGTATTAAGCTTATGAAATATTTATTTTGGTGAGAAAAAGACTTCCAGGTTATCCATACTCTGACCACTCAAAAAAAGTTACAGTAAACTCTCAGTTAACCAGAACTCAACAGGCACTCTCAAGCAACCAGAAAAAAAAAATCGAAGAAATACAGTACAATTTTTATGTGTTGCACTTTGATTTCCCTCCACAGAAAAAAGCCTTACATTTTTTAGAGTTTTAGAGTTTTAAAAAGGAAGATAGGAATAAATTCCCTCTCACCCCAACCTGAGAAGTCAAACCAAGCAAATAGTATAGGGTACTATATTAGTCAGGCCTATTTTATTAGTAACTCTCAAGCAACCAGAAACTTCAGTTTTCCAGCATCTACCAATCCCCATGGGTTCCGGTTAACTGAGAGTTTACTGTAATGTGCTAATGTAGTAGTTACCTGGCATCAATAACTGATAGGCAGTTATTGCTCTGTTTTATAATACCAGGAACAGATGGGATAAAATGGACTGATTTTCATTTTAGGTAGGATAGGTTGAGCAGGTAAAGATGATTAAAGGTTGGTTGTTGTGTAAATTTTATTTATGATGGCTAACACATCAATCACTGAATAATTAAAACAATGTATGGTTAAGGCAGGTTTATAGCTAATTTTGCTGATACATAATTATTAGTAATAAAAACAATGGCTGAGTGCTGCCTTCCTCCCAGCCGAGTGGAGGACAGCCACTGTCATCCCTTTGCACAAATGTGCAGTGTCCACCAAACCAGGAAATTATATACCCATCAGCCTAACTAGCCTGATCTGCAGGCAATGGAATGGATTATCATGAACCTTATTAACAAGGACATTGGCAACCTCTAAACACTCGATCCCACACAGTTTTGTTTTGTCAAGGGGAGGTCGTGCCTGTTAAATTTGGTCTAATTCTTTGAGACAGTCACCAAAGTCATGAACAAAGGGAAGATGGTGCACACTGCCTACCTTGACCTGGCCAAAGCCTTTGATCCTTTCCCCACTTGGGTATAATAGATAAAGTCTCTCAACTAGACATCAATCCATCTGTTTTCAGATGGGTAGCAAACTGGCTCACTGATACAACCCACCTGGTCAAAATAGGGGAAGCCACCTCAAGCGGTGGACTCCTAATGAGAGATGTACCCCAGGGATCAGTCTTGGGGCCTCTGTTGTTTGGGATATACTTTTCTGATGTGCAGGTCAAAGCCAGTGGGCTATGGCTGACCAAGTTTCCAGAGTACTGCAAGCTGGATGCTGTCATCAGTTCCCCTAGTGATGTTGATGGCCTCCAAGAAGGTCTCACCCAAACAAATGACTGGTGCTAGAAACATAGCTTTAAACTGAATGCTAGAAAATGCATCAGCATCTCCTTTGTGGAGAGTGACATCCCCACAAATTATCACATTAATAACAAGGTCCAAAGCACAGAATCAGTCATGAGGGATTTAGGCACCTAGGTTGATAGCAAACTGACTTTTGACCACCATATTGCCTCCATTGTACAGACAGCTTTCAACATGGCCCACCTCATTAGTAAGGGTATCTCATCCAGGGACAAGGATGTCATAACATCCTTTTATTCTTCCCTTATAAGACCCATTATTGAGTACACTGCCCCTTTTGGCATGTACCTCACAAAGTACATGCAGCAGCTGGAGAGACCACAGATGTTTCTAACCAGGAGAATCCAGGGCCTCAAACATCTACCCTACACAGATAGGCTAAAGGCCCTGTCCCTGCACTCAATCTCATACAGATTCCTCAGAGGTGACCTCTATCTGGCATACAAATCAATCTCAGACAATGCCTTGATGGGAATGCTGCATATCCGCAAGTCTAGTTCCACTTTCATAACCCGCACTCCTGACCTCAACCTGTTGTGTGACATCAGTAGGACTTGTTGGTGGGACAGATTTGTGTCCCAGAGAGTCCCCCCTTCTGTGGAATACATTCCCTCTCCACATTAAGCAGAGTACCTCATTAACCATTTTTAAGCACAACCTAGATAACTGGATGGGGAACAGAAAACACACTCCTGGGATTCCACCTATGTCACTGCTGGACAGGGGCATCGGGCTCTGACTTGTCATAACATGGGCTAAATTCTTAACTAGGCTTGAAGGGCCTCAGGGCCAATAACCTAGTAACTTCCTATGATACTATGAATGTGTATGGCATTTTGAAACCATAATGCCTTAATAGTAAAAACAGTGAACAAGGTTTGTATGCACAAGTATTTTCAATTTTTGGTTAGTACCAGTAGTTGAAAAAAAGATAGTGATATCTCAGAATAAAAGTGTGCAAGTTTTATTATAAATGCAGTAGTTAAGTACCCCAAAAGAAAACTGTAATATTAAACATTGTATCATTCAAGAACAATACACAGCAATATTAAAAATGCATGAAGTAATTGTCATGTATGCCAGTCAGCAGTCCATCAAGAGGTGATTGATTCATAAGCAGCTGCAGCACAATATTGATTGTGACACTCATGGTATAGCTACCACACAGTATTAGTTTGTTGTAGCAACAGTGCTGTTACCATGGCCGGTGTGCAATTATATCAAAAAGAAGCATGCTACAAACCATCTATCAGTCTGCTTCTCAGTAACTTTGATCTGGGTTAATGTCCTATGAGTCCACAAAGGACTTCAGTCCTGGCTAAATTCCCCTTTCATTACCACTACCCCCCAGCAGAGGCAAGACCTCAAAAATTTTTTAATTGCATGGGAAATAAGTTGCTGGTTTGCTGACTGAAACCCAGACCTTATAAATCACCAAGAGGTCAGGACTGTAATGTTGTTATTAAAATAAATATATTTTGTTTTAGCAATTACTTTGACTACTGCCATGATCAGTATATATATATATATGTATATAAATAAGCTTTATATTTGAATACTATTAGTGTGTTTCATGACTCTGTGAAATAAAAATGACTGAATTCTAAGTTTCACATATATCTTAAATTGTTGGCAATTATGACTCTTCTAACCTTTATTTAACTATTTTAAATGGCACTACATGATGTATCCATCACCTTAAACAAAAAATGTTATCCCTTTAAAGCAGATTTGTGATTCAGAATCAGAGCAAATATAATGGAACACATATAAGAACAAATTAAATTAGTTAAATTATTTGTTCATTTCTAGCTCACTTATTCTTTATATATTAACATTTGAAAAAAAAAAAACTTCTGGAATAACTGTCATGTTTTCCTATTATTCACCTTAATGCAACTGCTTTATTTCTAATAATCATTAAGCACTCATAATTTAACTGCTTATTAACTGCTTTACTCAGAGCTGTAATGCAGAGAGAAGCTGGTTCCTCAAAATGGGTTAAAATAAACAGTCACCATCTTAAACTCAGAATTGTCACATATTTTAGCAGAAATTAAAAAAATATATTAGTAATAGGTAGGCTTACAGCAGCAAGTTTCCATCTAATAATAAAAATAAATATTAATAACCTATTATAGAATACATGTTTCTTCAACTTCTTCAGGTTTATCATTTAGCATAACAATCAGGTAATTCAGGTTGTTGCTATTTTACACACACAGCCTATCATTAATGGAGAAATTATTTAATTAATATGAAATACAGAGCCATTAATTTGGTACTAATGCAAAAATCGCTATGATTTGCAAACTAACATGAACTGCTATTTTCTGTAAAAACTGAATTGTTTGTAATTGTCTTTTAGCAGAACCACTTTCTAGATATTTTTGCTTTCATAAATTGTAATAATCTGAATATATTACTTCATTTAACAAAATGACCATTCTACTGTGAAGACAAATGTGTGCCGGGGGCATGGCCAAGCATGAGCCTTGAGTAGCAGCACTTTCTTTCAGCTCTGCCTTATCATATATTTTATGACAGGATGTTTTATTTTAACTATGTATTATATATTTGGTTTCTTCTAATAGTCTAGTTAGTTAGTAGTATAATATATTTTTAAGTTTTTTTAACTTTTCCTGTCAAAAATTAAGAGACTAGCTTCTAGCATTTGCTGCCAACATGAACTTCACAAAATCCTCTCATCAGGACTCAGCAATAAAAAAGAGTTTCAAACTCTTTTAACCACTATTCAGGAACTATCAACTAAAATTGACAAAATGGACATGAAGAGTGATGCTTTTAAAGGAAATACTTGTCACCAAATGGAGACTTTACATCAAGATCTTAAGCAGCAGAAGAAGCAAATTACTGGTATTGAATCATCTCTAAACAACATGGATAGTAGAATACAACATAATGAACATAACTTAGAATTTCTCCTAAAGCAAAATCCCTGCTTCAATCAAAAATAGATGATCTAGAAAATAGATCTCAAAGAAATAACATCAGAATCTATGGGTTACCAGACAATATAAAAGAAAATAATATGGAGACATTTTTTACCTCATGGATTTTTTACAGCTACCTGAAGCACTTTCTTTTGGTATAGAAAGAGCCCACAGGTCCTTATCTACATCCAAAACTACCAAAATAGCTCCCCCAAGTCAGTAATAGTTAAGTTTCTATCAACTCATGATAAAGAAATAGCTTTGCTTGGTCTATGTCACCTATCAAATACAAAGATAACACCATACATTTTTATAATGACTACACTACTTCTGTTATAACTAAAAGGAAATAATTTTACCATTACTTAAAGAATTTAAAAAGCACAAATAAAGCCTCACCTGCTTTTCCCTATAAGATTGAGAATCTTCCTTCAAGATAGTCTGAATGTATTTGAGGAACTAGATACAGCTATCAAGTAAATAAAATCAAACAAAATATTGGAAAAAATAGATGAAATGGAATGGGCTAGTTCAAGCCTTAAGATAATTGATGAAAATAGCACCTGTAAAACAATAGAACACAAGAAGAAGTTCAAAAAATAATTTCCTACAACAAGGAATTTATATTCCTTTATTTTCTTTTCCTCAAAAACGATTTTTCTCATGACCCAGTAGTCAAGAAAAATGAAAATGGTTCAACAGGTGAGTGTTGTTATATTATTTATTGTATTGTGGTTTTAGCTTGTGTTTCCACTGGTTTATATTAGCTGTTAGCATCTTGTATTATTCTATAACTTCATTAACAGCATTTAGTTATTTTAGCCTTAGCATTCTTGATTCATATAGTCTATATCCTACCCATATAAACTAACATTATAATAGATTCTATACACTAAAGGAAAAAAATCTGTTTATTGTCTCTAGTTTACATATGTTTTTGCCTGCAATGAATGCACTAGTTTAATTTTGTTTTCTTTCTCTGATACTAAGTAGCTATATACTGATATAACTGTATTCTAAGCATTCCTTTGGCTGTCTTTCCCTTTATTTTGTTAAACTAGTGCAGGTTCTAATAGTTTTGAGTTTGTTCTTCCGATAGTCTCTATGCCCTTTTTATTATAAGTTTTATTTATGTGTCTCTGAATGGCTGTGGGAATTGTGTGATAGATACGCTGTTAATGATTTTTTTCTGTTGTTTCACTGCCATGTCTTTGCTTGATTGTCTGCTTCATTTAGAATAATTGAGTGTGTATGTTCATTTGTAGTACTGGGAAGCGTATTCTTCAATTTTTTTTATGATAATATTGTTGCTTTTGTTGTTTTTATTTGGGGTTAATGATTACTTTGGATGTCTCTCTGTGTGTGGCTGTATTGGTTTAGCCTTGTTCGTTGGTGGCTTTGAGTTTATAGCGGACTTGCAGGCATGGTATTTCCAAACGTTATTTCTTTTCCCCTTTCTCTCTCCCTCTCCCTTTTCTTTTTTCTCTCCCTTCAATGCCTTAGCTTAAAGAAAAAAGGCTTCAGAGAGCTGCTGGAGTGTGTTGAGAGGCTCTTGAGACAGTTGAAACCCTCAGATGTCTCTTCTACTAACTATTTCCCACTGAAAACTTAAAGCTGTTTAAATCAATTACTGCTCAGAGATATCGGCTCATGCACCTTTGAACTATTCCTTTGAGTAGTATGACATCACCTTCAGCTCGATGGTCCCTTTTAAATGGTAGGATTTGTATCCTTCTTATCCTTGGACTAAACAGCAAGATGTACATTGTCTTTCCCCCTCGAAAAAGGTAAAATCTTCACAAATCCTCTTATAAGGACTTGATATCAACAAGATACACTTCACGCTAATACAGGAAGTAATTGATGTGTTATTGTATTTGGTGGGTAGAAAGGGGCCGATTTAAAGTAAAACAAATTCAGCTATCTTATTCATTATAATAAAATGCTTATACATGTATTAGTATTATGAAGTTCAAAGATGTAAAACACTTACATAGCAGATTATTTAAAAAGTGCTTACTCATTACTAGAGACTAGTTTATGAGACAAGGATTCATTTTGTTTAATGTTTAACTTCAAATTACTTTAAAGCAATATTATTTACATGTTACTTTTCATGTTTTCCTGATATGTATTAATGACATGACATGCTTTAATGACTAGTGGAATTTATGCCATCTATTTTGTTGCAACTTTTGTAATATGATTAGAGTTCATAAGTTAAGCAGGTTAGACTAATTTTAACTGTATGTCTGTCTATATGTATACATGTATTTTTATACATGTGCATGCATATTGATGAGGAGGGGAAGGGGAAACAAAGAAAGGAAACAGAGTCTTGTTGTTCCTCTGGTATATATTTAAATGTGGGTATAGATTCAGTTGTCGGTTTGTGAAATGTTATTTATATTCTGTGTCTTAGATTATATGTTTAACTAATTCTCTCACTTTAGTTAATATTTAGCTTAACTACATATATTATATTCACTATAATATTGCATTATTTCTCATTAATGAATGGTTTGATATAGTTTGGGCTTATAACAATGCAACTTAAGAAACAAAAGGAAAACCTAGTAATATTTATTTTTACAGTAACCTTTTTACATGTCTGTTAACAATTGTGATATACTTCTCTATATATCAAGTGAAGCACTTTTTGTAATGAGTTGATTATAGTGACTTCTAAAGCAGTGTAGGCTTACAGTATTAGGAAATGTTATAGCTCCAGAGTTTTAATGAATATATGTTGAGTTTTCTTTTTGTATATTACAGACATTATTATTTACAAGCCATGTTTTTAATTATATAATTAATCATACTTAGGTGGAGCTTGATTGAAATATGCTGCTAGTTGGTTTGTTAATTTTGATGATTAATGTCACTCAAATTAGGAGTTTATAACTCTAGGTGGGGTTTAGATGGTCTTAATGTTAGAAGATTCTGTATTTATGTTTTGTTAATATTCTTTTTGATGTTCACTAAAACAAGTACAATATAATATTATTCATATAATCTTAATTTTATATTTTTTTATCTATGTTTCACAGTTTATATATTGCTGTATTCCCTACATTATTCTAATGTCATCTCACAGATCAAAGTTCATTAAATGTATTACTCAGTATTTTTTATACCCTAATACATATAAGACATGGTAGTTTTACATTGTATTTTCCTTAACGTAAATGGATTAAATAACCCCAATAAGAGAAGGTCTTTAAACGGGTATCTGCAGTTAAATAACTCACAATTAATCTTTTTGCAAGAAACTCATTTGATTGAGGGTGATGTTTCCAAATTAGAATCTAAATCTTTTTCATTACTCAGTATTTCTGAGCACACTCAAAAAAAAAAAAAAAAAAAAAAGAGGTGTTGCAGTACTCTGGGATAACAAAAATTACCACTACCTAAAATAATAGACTCATACAAAGATAATACAGGTATGGTAGACTCTATTGTCATAGAATTCAATAACTTAATTTTTACTCTAATTAACATGTAGTGGATTCCTGGCCTTGGACAGAGCTCAGCACAATAACATATAGGTCATATTACTCAATTTTCTAAAGGCAATATTATATTAGCTGGTGATTTTAACTGCATTTTTGATAGTTCTGACTCTACTATTAAGGGTAAGAGAAGAGTTTCTAGTTCAGCCAGATTACTAAAAGAATTTTCAAATTCCTTATTACTGAAGGATATTAATAATTATGCTGACTCTAAATTTTTTTTTATACATTCTTTTCACACAGACGCAATACATTATCAAGAATAGACAGAGTTTTTATCTCTATCAGTTTAACAGATTCTTTAAGTAATGTAAAAAATATTACATGTCCCTTTTCAGACCACAGTTCAATAACCTTTGTTATATATGTTTCTGCATGTACCAATGTTCAGATAAAATGGATACCAGCATACATCACTAAGTTAAAAGATTTTAACACCTTCATACCTGAAGAAGTTCATAGTTTCTTAGAATTTAATTCCAACACTAATACACCTGAATTTTTTGTCTGGGATGCAATGAAGGCATATTTATTTGGCAGAATAACAGATTGGTATAAAAAAAGACTTTTGTGGGATAAAGATTTAAAAGAGACACAAGCTAAACTTGATATTTTGAACCTTGAGTAATCAAAAAACAAGATGAAAAATTGAAACTAGATGAATTAAAATCTCTAAATAAAAAAAAATCTTGAGATTTTAAACCATAAACCTATTAGTCTAGAAAAATTAAGTTTATTAATTTTTCAATAAATCCCAGATCTTTGAATATTTTAGCCAGCAAAGTTAAAAGATTAAACAAATTTAATCACATCAAAGAAATATATTCACCTCAAAAGAAAATAAAGGTATCTGATATAAATAACATATTAATTGAATTTAGAAAATGTTTCCTTAAACTAAACCAATCTTCTATACCAATAAATCCAAAGAAAGATGTTCAAGCTTTTATTGATAAACACTCGAAAAAAAAGATTAACAGAAGAACAAACTAAGTTTTTGGATAGACAAATTACATCAAAAGACATCCAAGAACAAATTAATACACTCAAACACAACAAAGCACCAGGTAATGATGGTATTATTCCAGAAATCTACAGACTTCTACTGAACAAAGCTATTACATTGTTACTTTCAGTTTTTAATACCATACAAATTAATAATTCTATTAATAATTCTATCCCTCCGTCACGGAAGTATACATTCATTTCTTTCGTTTTAAAATCAGATAAAGACCCTGCAAGGTGTAGTTCATATAGATGTATACCATTATTAAACATGGACTATAAAATGTTTATGTCCATATATGCAAAGAGGCTTAAAAATGTTCTTCCCAACCTAGTGAATGAAGACCAAACAAGTTTCATAATAAGACAGTTTATTCAACATTTTCATCCAGAAGAATTCTTCAGAATACAAAATTCATCACTGTTTCAAACATTTATATACATACTACCTAATTAACCAATGAATCTAATAATTCAATAAAACTATGAATACATAATGAAAAAATAAATGTTATAAAGTCATATTTTAAAAAATTAAAATATATTTTATATTCATTACCAATCATACTTATACAATTTATCATACTAAATATTAACTATTTGTCCCCAGTTTCCTGTCTGCCAAAAAACACTTAACGTTGATCATGTCATTCAAACCAGGTGGGGCATCTGCCCCCAACCTTAGTTGTCATAGTGTTTCTTTCCTTTCAACTTTACTTTTCGTATTCCCTTTTCTTAAATCTGTCTTTACTTGTTCTAAAATAGAGAATGTGATTTTTTTTTTGTACAACTGACACTTTACTGTGTCTAAAAAGAGTGCTATTATTGTCTTTGCTCTTTATAGCATAACAATGTTTCTTTATGTGTTTACTGAGGCTCCTTGTAGTCATTAGGATGAACAGCCTGAACATAATGCAATATAAACAATATTGCTGGTTGAACAACTATATCTACCAGCAATACGGATAGTTTTGTGATAATCTCTTTAGTAAGGTAAAGTGGCAGTTTAACAAAAATAGATAAACCGATACAGAAAAGGTGTAAAATAAAATTCTCAATACAGGAGAAATTATCAATTGTAAATGATACTTTTACCAAAAATTCTATACATAGTATAATGAATTTCTATCCCTCCACCTTATACAATAATTAAAAAGTTTAACACTATGATTAAAAAAAAAATATTTGGTTCCCAATTAAACCTAGGATCTCTTTAACATATCATATGTACAGCTGGAATAATGGTAGTATTGCATTGCCAAATTTGGAATTATATTCAATTTCCTCAGTTATTAAAACCATTTTGTACCTTATAGATAGTAAATACTCAGCAAAATGGAAGGACTTTATTTTGACTTCATCACCAATTTTAAATAATAATAATAACCTCGTTAGACTAAATCTAGTAAATAACACATTCATATGGAATTTGAAGGAATATTTTTCTCTTACTCCCACACATTTTATTTCAAACTATATTAACATTATTTTAAAATCTTTTAAAACTTCATTCATAGATTTCAATCATACGAAAGTTGGTTATTCCTTATTTTCCCCATAGCATATACACAAGGGGTTATCTTCACTGCACATTTTCATAAAATGTCAATATTTGAACAAAAACATCTGATTTATTGTCATCAAATGTTAAAAAACAATGAATTGCAAACTATCAATACTTTGTTGGAAGAAAATGAGTTTGAGTCATCTTTATGGCTTGAATTACAAAAAGTTAGAAATTATATAAAAAATGCATTTGATTTAATACCTTCCTCAGCTAAAAATGTAATTCCCAAACTTCTTCAGTACTCAATTGCTTTTACTCAACAAAATAACTTGATTAAAATTAGCCTGTCAAATATATATAAAACTATTAAAACAGATTTAGATGTAATCCAGACAATTATTGGAAATACTTCTCTGACATTATTAAGTGTAACCCCCTTAGATAATGACAAATGGAATTTTCTTCACTCAGCAGGTAAACCTACTTCATCACCTAAATGGAAAATATTTACCTGGAGATTTTTGAATAGATCTTTCATTACTCCACATAACATAAATAAGATGTATAAAGAAAATATTCTTTGCTGGAGATGTATGAAAGTACAAAATGCTGACTGGGCCCATATCTTCTATCATTGTTTACATATGAAAAATTCTGGGAAAATATCATTTTTTTCTTCCAAGCATTATTCACTGATAACTTTTTACTTACTAAATCATTAGTTTTATTTAATACTCCAGTCCCACCTTGTGTAAAGCTTAGTAAATATACACTTCTTTGGTCTGTACTGTCCATAGCCAGGAAAGAAGTTACAAGAAATTGGAAATCATCATGTATTCCCTCTTTTCAAAACATTAAAGATCTTCTCCTGGAAGTATCCAAACTAGAATCAATGACAATCAAGAATATAGCAGTATATAATCAATGGAAGAAAATAATTGAACTATTAGAAAATCAATAGAAATATATTAATCCATTTTTCTTTACTTGTTTTAATTTATTTTATTTGTTTATAACAAAGGGAACATCTGTGTACATAGTTTATTGTCTTAACTTTGATCTTTTATAATAATGTTTTTGTTTTATCTATACCATCATAAAATATAAATAGTTTTTTGTTAATAATTGTGTCTTTAAGAAATGCTTTCAATAAAATGTATTTAAAAAAAAAAAGAAACATGTGTGCATATGTGTCTTTGTACTTTAGTCTATATGGACACACATGCACATGTATAAAGTACTGACATATCGATCTATCTATATATATGTGGATCTATGTAAGATTATCGAAGTTTCAAAACTTCAAAATTCATATGGCTGAGAATATATGATCAACATTTTGGAACTTTGAACATTAAAAATAAAAAAAAACAAAATCTAATGTTTTTTTTTTTGGGGGGGGGTTCTGCACCCCTACATGGGTGGCTGTGCCCTTCCACACTCCCTGATAATTAAATATACCAACTCCAAGATTGCACTACCTGACCTGATCATAATTCTTTGTGGTGCATGGAGCTTTACATGCTCCATGTACTACTGGTTACAGGTAAAAAAATCGTGAAGTGTTTTGCCAGCTTTCATAGCCTTAAAACACTTAGTCAACTTTAAGGATTCCCTGCAGGAGGCACTGTCAGAGGTGCTGAGTGTGCAGATTGGTGTGACAAGGGGGATGATTTTTCGGAGCTATGATACAGAATCGGAATTGCCTAGACATGGTAAGGCCTTGCTGTGTCTAATTATAGTGGCTGCCAAAAAAAGCAATAATAGAAAATAGAAATCAAAATCTAAACCAACTATATTAAAAGTAGTGAATATATTAACAGAGATAAAACAACTGCAGTTGAGTTCTTTAGAAAAAAGTAGGTGCAAACTATGTAGGAAAAAATGGGAATTGTGGGAGGAATACATGCAATGGAGGAATGAGGTTTAAAAGAAGGCAGGACTTAAATGAGCTATGTAATGTTTGACTGAAAATTATAAGTGATGTATAATGTTTGCAACTAGGAATGTATCAGTATGGTTTGTGATGTAAAAATACTTGCAACTAGGATTGTGTTGGTGTGGTTTGTTTTCATTTATATAAATGTATGATTGCTTATGTCATAAGTGATGGTTTAATAAAGATGCTTCTTGTTTAAAAAAGGCAGAAATTCAATGATTTATGTAATGTTGCTTAGGTTATATGATATATAGCAATGAATCTTCTTCTAAAGCTTAAAGTTTCAAAACTTCTAATCACAAATGGCCGAGACTAATCAATCAAATTTTGAAACTTCAAAAATGAAATAATTTTTTTTTTTTTTTACATTTTTGCAGAGATGCAAGCCCCCACATACCCCCAAACACCCCCTGCTAATCAAATATACCAAAGTCAGTAAATATCCTGTTCCAAGCTGTTTGGCAATCTCTATTCAAGACCTTCAAAGTTTCAAAACGTCAATCTTATGGTCTTGTCTGTATGAAGTTTGAAGTTTTGAAACTTTGAGCTTCTGTAGTTGATGCATTGCAATACATGTGAAGCATAGTGTTTGTTAATTTTAACTTAGTAATTCAGTTTGATTACTTTTATATAAATGTAAATGTGCCTATGTCACAACTGATAATTCATACAATAAAGGTGTTTAAAAAAAAAAAAGAAATGCAGTGTAATGCAGTCCTTTATATTTACACTGACCTCCATACTCTCAACAGTGCAGATTTTCACTGAATATCCAGATCATTGCTTCATATGTTTGATCTGTTTCTCATAAAATCTGTGGTTTTCAGACAAACCACTGAGGCTTCAAGTCACTAAATAATGACACATATTTCAGTTTCAGACTTCATGTCTTTGAAGAAATAGTTTATAAGAGGTAGTTAGGGGCACATTATTGATATGGACAGCAGGCAGCAACACTTTTTTTTCTGATGCTGTCATTTGCTGATAAGTACAGGCAGATTTTATTGCCTGGCACAAGACTCAATCTTAACAAATTTAGCAGGGGGTGCTTAACAATTGCTATGGTTGGGTCATGCACCACTCTGGCACTTAACTGGTTTGTTTTTTTCTGAATATCGTAGCATATTCACCACCATGGTCCTCAAGTTAGGTTTCAGTTAAAGTTTATATATACATATATATATATATATATATATATATATATATATATATATATTTTTTTTTTTTTTGAAAGTAGGCTTGTTCCAGAGCAATGAAGTCATATATATATATATATATATATATATATATATATATATATATATATATATAATCTTAATCTAACCCTAACACTAGCCTTATCCTTAAACTTAACTCCATTCAGTCAGTTTGCAGACACAGCAGAGACTGTTTATCCTTCTTACCATCATATAGACATTCTACAGCACGGTGGTGGTGCTGCATTAGTGTTGTCGCCTCACAGTAAGACGTTGTCCTGTTCGATTCTCAGCTAGAACATCCTCTGTCTGGAGACATGCGTGAATGGGTGTACCTTCATTGAAGGTTGTGCGGCAGGGCTGGCAACTCGGCACATAAAAATCTACTGCCAATCATTAGCGAACTGGAGTTCCGATGTGGCGACCCCTAACCGGGAAAAGCCAAAAGACACAACAACAACAACCATCATATAGA
The DNA here is from genome assembly GCF_019279795.1 of Protopterus annectens. Classification (NCBI taxonomy): domain Eukaryota; kingdom Metazoa; phylum Chordata; order Ceratodontiformes; family Protopteridae; genus Protopterus; species Protopterus annectens. Next base: position 756,375,649 of record NC_056743.1, read on the forward strand.
CATTCTACCCCCAACCCCTTAGTTCACTGATCTCTCTCTCTCTCTGAGATCAATGTACCACTGAGAAAGACGGATCTGTTAAAAATAAACTATTACTGCTTTCCTCTTTCTGTAAGAGATTATGGTCTCATGCAATGTTAAAAGCACTATGCATTGAGAAGCTGGATCCAACTTTATGTGAGGTGAACGTGAAGAAATGAGCAGTAAAAACCTTGAGAACTGAAGTTTGGAAAAGTGTAATTTGAGATATATAGTATTCAGCAAGTCTTTGACAACTTATATTTACACAAAAACATATAATACTTTCACATTCCATTAAATAGGGCTTTGATTATCACAAACACACAGAGAAAATTTGTTCAAAGGGTGATTTCTTGGCAGTATATTAAAATATTTCATTTCCATATTCTGAGTCTCAGTGATATATATTCAATCGATTCTGAATTTTCTGAAATTCATTACTGATGTGGCTTTTTCTAATGTTTTATATGCCGATAATCCTGTATCATTTACACTTAAAGAAATCTAAGAGATGCAAATCAAGGAGGTCACTGAAAAATAAATAATAGCTATGTGGTCTACTTAATATGATGTTACTTAATTTATTTGAAGTGTGAGCAGTTTCTCATTATTTTGTCGAGGTATTAAACTGCAGCTTTCCATATTTCATAGGTGTGAGGTAAAACTCTTTCAACAAATTTAAAGGTTGGTTATTGAAATTCCATCAAACTATAAATCCCCCAGAAAACAAAATGAATGTTATTTGCTTCTTTTACCATGCCCCACAGCAGGATTGACTTCAATCCAACATCTTCAGATGGATTTCTAGTAAAGCAGGTCATACAACAAAATTATTTGATTTACATACAGACTAAAAACTTAAATTAGATCAACACTTACGCTATGTAGTTTGAAAATGAATCAAAAACTAGGTTTACAATACAATCTCAAAATTTAATACCACAAACACAACCATGACTTTTACAATGCCTCTTACTGCTTAATGTGCTATATGCATCTCCCATCTTTACTAATCCAAAAATGGAAGGAATAACAACAATATTGGTAAATCTACAGCAGTGCCTCTGAATAAAACTTATCACTGTAAAACATTAAAATCATTATCAGGACTGTAACTTCAGTAGACTATCACGTTCTCACACATCAAAGTCACTAATGTCATTCTGCATGAAGCATCGACACACCAACCCAACACTCATGTCATTATCAAGTATAACCCAGTTTTATATATATATAATTTTTAAAAAAACTACATGATATATTGTTTTCTTTATTAATAAGCTATTGAATTTTTGTTCAACTGAGATTTAAACCAAAGATTATTACCATTACCACTACCATGGTTTATCCTGGTAAGGAACAACTAAGTGGGTTGTTATGACTGACCAGGTTCTTACTAGAAGAGTATACATTGCTTAGTATCTTTTTAAGTATTTTTATAAGCACTTCTATAAGGTTGTTATATGTATTTTATATGTGTTTCTGTTTATTTTTATTTTTATTATTATTAATTTTTATGTGGTTATTTTTAATAGTTTATGTAATTCCTAAAGTTGGTGTATATCTGTAAACTTTTACACGCATACATTTGAAAAGATTTGTGAATGGTTTTCATGCACACTAAGCTGTAATGACACACATATAGGCTTTGAGGTGGTTCTATACAGTTTTCCACCTATATTGGATCATAATTAACACTTATTAGGTTTAATTGATGGTCAATTAGTGATTTAAATGCAGCATTATGGATGAGTGTAATTTATTCCGAAGAAGTCTGCTCACTAAGCAGACGAAAAGCGCTTCAATAAATTTTGGTTCTGGAATTATTTTACCCTGGTGGTTCTTGCGTGGTTACTGACCAGTGATTTTGTAACATCTACAACGACAGTTGGACTCTCTTAGCTGGTTCCAGTATTTGTTTTAAAAATAACCCACTTAGACACAAAAAGATCTCAACATCAGAGTTCACTACTCAACAAGGGTTGAATAGCCACTATGGTGACACCTGAAACAGAGTATGTGCAGCCCAGTTATTGGGATCCATTACCTCTGAAATCGAAATAGAGTCAAATTATAGTCTTCATACAGAAATTTAAAAATGACCTTACAGTTACTTGCTCCTGTAATTGTTACAAAACCAAACCAGGGTAGATTAACACATTCTCTCAAACTGACTAATAATCTTTATCCTAACATTCCCTTCAACTTGGCTATAAATGACATTTCACCCTCCTCCTCTGTTTCTTCTCCTGCTTACTCATTTCACCACTTTTTTGTGCTGTGCTTAATGCTAGGCTCCTGGGGTGAACACTTCAGTAATAAAAATATAACAGATTATTGGTGTTTAGTTTTTCTCTTTGTAATTTCTTATGTCTTTTTACAATGGTTATGATTTGCAAGTTTAATAACTTGAACTGTAATATGTAGTTGACTTAGAGATTTACTGGTATAGCATGGACATGTTACAAATGTTATCAACATGCAACTATCTTCTCAGATGATCTTGGAGCTCCCTTTGTAACTGTTGCATGTTGTTTGCTTTACTGACCATAATCTACATTATTAATCGTACCTGTCATTTATTTGTTGCTTTTCTCACCAGCATTCTTCTAAAGAGGGGCTATTGACTCAATCAGACTACCCTGGTTAACAGATATAAATAAATCACTATAACAGCAAATCATAACAAATATGTCTATATCTATCTATCTATATATATATATATATATATATATATATATATATATATATATATATATATATATATATAAATTGATTCCATACATTACAACGAAAGTTCATTAGAACGAAAGTGAAATGCAGAACCTCACTTATACGAAATAACACTCTACCGAAAATCCATTAGTACGAATGACACTACATTGAATGTCTGATATACGTATCCACTTAATCGATTAATACTTCAGCGAACAACATGATATCTTAAATATTGTACACGTTGTGCATTCTACGTTCAACGTAGAATATACAAACATGGAGAACATGGTAATGTCCAGCCCAGGACTGATAGGAAAGTTATATCAAACTATCAAATCAAGGAAAGGAAATGACTTGCTTGTCATTGAAGGATACATCTACTACCAGGAAAGGTGCAGCAAAACTAGAAAGTACTGGTGCTGCAAGCGCAAAATAACCGGACAATGTAAGGGTAGAGCAATTACAATCAGTAGTACCTATGGAGAAGAGTTGATAAAGACGGTACAACATAATCATCCCGGAGATCCGTGTGAGATAGAGAAGTACACTGTCTGTTACAACCTTAAGCAACGTGTATCTGTATCAAATGATTCTACCTGCCTAATAGTGGATGATGCATTAGCATCCACTTCACTGGAGTTTGCACCAGCAATACCTAGTAGGATGGCAATGCAACAGCAAGTCAGAAGAACCCATGCAAAACTTAGAGGCAAGCAGGTAAAGCGGGCTGTCTCATTGTTGGATGTCACCTTGCATGATTTTCCACTCAAAACTGGTATATTCCTGCAAAAAACGTTAAGCAACTCTAATCAAGAGAAAATTGTTGTGCTATTCACTACTAAACAAAACCTTGTGGATCTATCACAAGCCAGTATTTGGCTAATGGATGGTACGTACTTCGTAAATAATAAAAATTGCAGGCAGTTATATACAATCCATGCATTTATTAAGAGTGGATCGTACACTAAGAGCATTCCATTGGTGTATTGCCTAATGGCAAAGAAGTCACTGAAGTCATACAATTACCTTTGGAGTGGATTATTATATTTACTATCCATAGAACAGCTGCAGTATCAAGTAGGCTACATACTGTGCGATTTTGAAATCGCTGCGCTAAAAAGTATTAAGGTTAACATGCAAGATGTGACAGCTAAGGGATGCTTTTTCCACTTTGGACATAACCTATGGAGGAAAATTCAGAGCCTGGGGTTGGGCAGTCTGTACAATTCCTCTGTTACATTTCAGTTAGCGGTGAAGGAACTGGCGGCTTTGACTTTCATTCATCAAGATGATGTGTTACCAACATTTCTCGAGTTAAAGAAAGATTTTCCAACCGAGGGTGAATAACTACTGTGCTGTTTTACAGAGTGGTACGTGCTTTGTAAACCATGGAAATTTAGCACCCGTCATATTACACAATTTAGGTTTCCACCTTTCTTCCCAATACACATCTGGAGCGTAGCTATACTCAACGAGCTATGTCTGCCTAGGACACAAAAAAGCATTGAGACATGGCATCGCCAGTTTAAGTGCCTACTCAGGACAAATATGTCTGATATTACGCATGTTATGGTTACAGTTGTAAGGGAAGAGAACAGGATAGATGAACTACGATTTCGTATGTCTGCCGGCGGTGTTCCTTCACCAAAGAGAAGAGCCTTGTTAAGACGAGAGTCACAGTTTAAACACATTTTCGACCACAGAAGTGATTATAGTAATGCAGAATTTGTTAGAGCTATTACCCATTTAATGAAAATGTAGCACCCTCAAGTCTCTCTCACATTTTCCACAAATGTATCATGGTCAGCCTTACATCACACTCTACTTTTTGTTGCATAATATTTCAATTACAGCAGAACACATTGCACGGATGTAGTTTAATTCAACTTTACATAGTAACGGTTACACTATTGGGGGATTTAGTTGCAATACATGTATATCAGACATTCGATGTAGTGTCATTCATACTAATGGATTTTCGGTAGAGTGTTATTTTGTACAAGTGAGGTGCTGCTTTTTTCACTTTCATTCTAATGAACTTTCATTGTAATGTATGGAATCCATATATATATATGTATATATATATATATATATATATATATATATATATATATATATATATATATATATATATATATATATATATATATGTGTGTGTGTGTGTGTGTGTGTCTCTCTCTCTCTCTCTCTCTCTCTCTCTCTCTCTCTCTCTACATCTTTAACTGGGTTAGTCCAACTGAGCTTTTGGCTCATTTTCAGTGAAGACCTGGGGAAAAACCTCCTCAGTGAGTTTAAAAATTTAACAACAAACAGTTAACAAAATATCATTTACAATCATCTGAAAATTACATTACGTTACAATGTTATATAGAAGGAATAATGCCTTTATAATTCTTGTCAGGTTATATACAGCATGTATACAAAAAAAATACCATAGAGATAAAGTGATTAAAATCAGTGAGACAGAGACGTTGAAGTCTGTTATGATAGGGGAGGAGAGGAAATTGAGGGAGGGTATAACTGAAAAGAATAGAAGGGAAGAGATAATGGGAAAATAATGAATAAAAGTGAGGAGTGGTGTAGGGAGGGGTATTCGAAGCTGGGGTAGGGTAGTTTCAGGGGGATGACTACAGTGGCTGGACCAGTTTTTGTTAGGTATCTTCGAGTGGCTAGCTTGGAATGCTTGGTATGGTCATGGGACCTAATTTCTTGGGGTAGTTGGTTCCAAGATGCAGCTGGGTTATAATTATAGAGTAAACATCCTGTTTTGGTTTTGGGTTTATATATCTGTAGCAGGTCTTGGTCTGAGGTGTGTACTGTCCTGGTTGTGGAATATTTAGATATAATAGATAAAAGGCTTGTACAGAAAGAGGGCAGATAGAGGCTGGAGTGGATAATTTGTAGTTGATGCAGTAGGAGCAAATGGGGAATTTGAGCCAGTCCAGTTGCTTAAGGGATAAGCAATGGTGAGACTTGTAGATTTGGTTAGCTCCGAATCTGGCCACCTTATTATACATATTTTCAAGTTTTGTAATGAGTGTGGTGTTAAGGTTTGTGAATAAGTGACAGCTGTATAGAAGGGTGGGAAGAAGAAATGCATGGGAGAGAGTTATTCTGGCTGTGCTGTTTAAATATCTCTTATTGCTGTAAAGCAGTCCAAGTTTCTGGTGAGTTTTTTAATAGAAGTAGTAATATGGAGATCAAATTTAAGCTGATCATCTGTTATGACTCCCAGCAGTTTAGTGCTAGGTTCAGCAGTAATGATGGTGTTATTGCTTGATAGGATGGTAAATGTGGTTTTGAGATTGGCCAGGATCTTATGGAGGAAGAGCAGGAGCTTTGTTTTCTTAGGATTGAGAATTAATTTATCACAAAGCCATGTCTCTATGGTGTTGAAAGATGCCTCGGTAGCAGAGTGGAGGTCTGATGGATTATCTGCTATGGTAATGAAAGTAGAGTCATATGCATATTGTACAAGTGTTGAGTGGGGACAAGGGGTGTAAAGTAGATTAGAGAAAATATTAAAGAGCAGTGGCCCAAGTATGGATCCCTGGGGGACTCCCATTGACACATTGAAGGGAAGGATAGTGCAGATTGCTATTTAACAGCTTGCTGGTGGTTAGAGAGATAGCTAAAGAAACAGGAAATAGTGGGATGAGAGAATTTTAAGCAGGAGAGTTTGTCCGAGAGGAGAGGATGAGAGACAGTGTCAAAGGCTTTGGAGAGGTCCAGGAACAGGCATGAGACAAGTTTATTGTTGTCACGGGCAAGAGATGCAGTATTGGTGAAAGATATTGGTGCAGTTGTGGTACAATGTTTGGGACAGAGTCCGTGTTGAGTGTGCGAGAAGGTTTTCTTGTAGAAGGTATTGCATTACCTGCTTGTGAATGCATTTCTCTAGAATTTTAGAGAGGGGAGAGAGTATAGCAATTGGTCTGAAGTTAGATATATCAGAGGAATTGCCACCTTTGTGAATGGGTAATGTAAAGAATTTTACCCTGATTCACAAATAGAGCAGTTAATCAGGATGGAAGCAGGATAGGCTAGAGGTTCAGCAGCAATCTGTAGGAAATAGGGGGGTAGATTATCACTTGAGGGGGAGCAGGGTTTTTGTTTGAAGAGTAAGGATTTTATATAGTTAGTTGATACAGACTTAAGGGAAAAGAGTTAGGATTGAGAGGAGAAGTTGAGATTGTGAGGTTATTTTCATTTTTCCTGGTGGGAAGAGAATTGATTATAGTAGGCATTGAGTCAATAAAATGATTGTTAAATTTAATGGCAGTTTCTTCTGGTGTTTTATTTGGGCAAGGATTTGAAGGGGAAGGGTTTCCCGGATGTAGTATATGATTGATAGTGTTCCAGAATTTTTGGGGGTCTGATTTTAGGGTAGTGGGAGGGTTAGTATAGAAATTTATTTTGTCTTTGTTGATAATTTTCTTTATTTGGTTCCTAAGTTCTTTATAGGTCTGTAGGAGAGAAGGGGTTTTAGTTTTAGCCCATAATTTCCATATCCTGTCTCGTTTTTTCATCAAGGTTCGAGTAGATTTGGTAAGCCAAGGAGCTGTGTTGGATTTGATTCTAATTGTGCGGAAGAGCTAGGGAGTTTAGAATGTTAAGAAAGGGGGTGTTGAAAGAGGAGGCAGCCTCATCTAAGGGGAGAGTGGTGGGATGAGACCAGTTAATTCTAGAGAGTTCATCAATGAAATATTCAGGACTGAAGGTTGAGATTTTGTGGGAAGTGATAAAGTTGAATGGTCTGGTGAAATGGGGAGTATGTCTGGTTACTGTGATAGGGCAGTAGTCACTAAGGGCATTTGGAAGGTTCTGAGGGTTAAGGTAGTTTTGGGGGTGAGAGACAAAAATCCAGTCCAGAAGAGAGCTTAGAAGGTGCGATTTATTAATAAAGATAGGGATAGTTGATATAAGAGGTAGTGTTGGGAGTTTGAATTGAGAGCCAATCAATGTTTACATCCCCTAGTATGATAGTTTCATTATGGATGGTCTTAGAGAGGTGGGATAGGATGTTTTTGAGTATGTTAATATTATCTCCAGGGGGGATATATATTGCTACTACAGTTATGGTGGTAAAGTTGTTAAGTTTAAAACTGGCAAGTAGGAGTTCAGCTGTAGAGCAAGGGGGTAGAGTTATAGTGAGGTGATCAGGGTAGACTATGGCTACTCCTCCTCCTTTTTTCTTTTGTCTATCAAGTCTAAGGATGTTATAGCCAGGAGGGATAATTTCACTATCTTGGTAGTCTGGTTTCAGCCAAGTTTCAGTTAGGGTGATTATGTCAGCAGTATAGTTAGCTAACCAGGCATGGAATTCCTGAACCTTATTTACTAAACTCCTGAGGTTGATATAGCAGAAAGATACCTGCTGTTTTGAGGGAGAGAAGTTGGTTTAATTTGGTACATGTAGATTATTGTTCAGGGTAGAGTGGGAGGGGCCGTGGTGGTGCAGCGGTTAGCATTGTTGCCTCATAGCAAGAGGTTCTCCTATTTGATTCTTGGCTGGAGCACCTTTTGTGTGGAGTTTGCATGCCCTCCCCATGGTCAAGTGATGTTTAAAGACATGCAGGTAGGTGCGAGCTTGAATGGGTGTGCCTTCTTTGAAGGCTAGGCATCAGACTGGCCTCTTGGCACCGTAAAAATCCACTGTCAATCATGAGTGGCCCGGAGTTCCGCTGTAGCGACCCCTAACTGGAAAAAGCCAAAAGACATTAGTTAGAGTGGGAGGGACCTGGGTTAGGATGTATGTCTCCTGACTGAAGTAGAGGTTTGAAGTAGAGTAATTGTTTGAGGTGGGGGAACTTTTCTGTTTTGTTTTAAGGAGGATGAGATAGGGGGAGATAATTTTATTTTAGGAAAGGGAGTGGCATGGGTTAGGATGGAAGGACTGATTTGGAGAGGATGCTGGGGTTTTGTACTTGGAATTAAAGTCTAGTTAGTGGGGTGGAAATGGGGTAGAGGTAGTTGTGAATGGTAGGACGTGAAGAAGTAAAGGCAATAGAGTATTGGTATCAGGAGTAAGGTTTTTATTATGAAAAACATGATATAAAGTAGAGTACATGGAGATAGCGGGAAGGCAGGGAGGGAGATAAGCAGAGGTGTGTGAGAAGATGGTACAGGAGAAGAGGTGTGTTAGAAAGGAAGTAGGTGGGAGGGGATAAGGGTGGAGTTAGAGAGGTGTGGTTTAGGTTGATAAGTATATAGGAAATTATATGGCGGGTGCGTGGGAATGGTGATGTGAGGTGAGTGAAGTGAGCCTGAGCATAGTGAGGGTAAACGGAGCGGGCCCTACCAAGTAGCAGCTGTTTAAGAAAAATTATTAGTCAGCCCTGGGCCAGAATCATTCAAGATTACTGCAAAAATCAAAGTGTTTCTGTTAAAATTCTGGGGGTTAGCTAAGCTGTATATATATATATATATATATATATATATATATATATATATATATATATATATATATTTATATATATATATATATATATATCTATATATATCTACATATATCTATATATATATATATATATATATATATATATATATATACACACACACACACACACACACACACACACACACACACATATATATATATATATATATATATATATATATATATATATATATTTAAATTAATTAATTAATAAATAACTGCATGCATATATAAATAAAAGGAGGTCCAAGATAAGTCCACTTTATTTTGCCCTTAGAGGTATCAGAGGTCAATTTTGCCACATTTTTTACAACTGACTTTTTTTTGAGAGACTTTGAATTTTTGGACTTTCTTAAGAAAAAAAAAATGTGTTGGTCCATTTGCATAAAACACCAAGACACTGGAACACGGATGTGATGTAATAACTTTAATTGGACCAATATAGGTTTTTGCAATATCCATAGATTCTGTTCCTATATCTTATATTCTTGATAGTCTCTGCCTTTCTTATCATTGTGAACTGTACATTATTGCTAATTCATATTTTCTTTTTTTTCTCAAAAAATGTTTTATTAATTATATGAATAGCAAGACAATTAAAAGATTATACATAACAAGAAGGCATAAATGAACATATAACAATTCATCTAGTGTAACAACCTTCATGAGATTTTGATAAGTTATTTAGAAATAAAACATACACCATATGTACACTATATACAAGTTAGGCAACCTGAGAGAGAAAAAAAAAAAAAAAAAAAAAATATTTAACATTAACTATTTAATATGTTTAGAACCTTTTCTAACACAACCTTTCTAATAGCTTTTTTTTGGGACTTCCACCTAAGTATCTTTGAGCATCAATAAATTTAAAAGCCATTTTCTGGAAAGTAACCCATTTTAATGTAGAACGATCAATCCAATTTTGTATTATATAAAGTTTTAGTAATGAGCAAATAAAAATGATAACATGAATATCAACTTTTGAAATATGAATCAATGGAAAATGTAGAATAGCAAATTCCCACGTCAACGTGGATTTTTGATATCCCATTTTCTGCAGTCTGACTTTCAAAGATGTCCACAATCTGTGAGAAAAATGACAATACCATAGAATATGAAGGAGGTCTGCTTGGGGATGAGAACAGCATGAACACGAAGGGGACTTATTTGGGTTAAATTTGTTTAATTTGATTGGGGTAAAGTAGGCATCATTATTAATCATTAATTGTGTGTATGCTAATTTTTAAAAGGGATAAATTCCTTAGTGTGTCTAATAGCCAGGACTTTCTGAGATTCTGACAATTGGGAATTATAATTCAACCAAACATTAGATAAAAGACAGTTGTGGTCCATCATTAAAGAATTAATTAATTTATATGAGTTTGAGAGCATTTTATCAGATGATGAAAGTATTTTGATAATCGTGTTAAGGTTTTTCAATTGTGAGTCTATGGGGACCAGAGATACAAATTTGTTTTTAATTATTGCTCTTAGTTGTGTAAGAATTGGTGAGTAATTCCAGTTTACTTTCAATAACTTACGCCAGTCAGATAAAGGCAAGTCAAGATATTTCAAAACATCTCCTACTTTTAGATTTTTAATTAAAGGATAGTTTGTTAAGTTCAAAAGTTTATTGTCCAATAATATATTTGGGTTTAGATGAATTGGCTGAACATGGTGCGAGATCTTTTCTAGTTTACACATTTTGAGTAAGGTTTGGAAATCTCTAATCTTTTGTTTAAATACTGTAGACATATTTTTAATAAATAAACTATCCAGAGAGATAAAGTGCATCGCTTCAGGATTTAAATTATTAGAAATGACATAATTATACCATAATTTTATCCATAAAGAGTGATTTGGATAAGAAGTGTTATTGAATTTAGAGATAGTAAGAAGTTTATTGGATGAGACAATCAAATAATAGAGATAAAGATTAGGTAAACCCAAACCTCCCTTGTCCTTCGAAAATGCCAATCTAGAATAGGAAATTCTAACAGATTTAGGGAACCATATGAATTTTGCCAAAGCTTTATTTACAGACTCAAAAACATTTTTTGAAATTATCTGATCAGATGATGAGAATTGGTAAAGAAATTTAGGCAGAATATTCATTTTAATAATGGCCACCCTTGAAAGAAATGAAAGGTTTAGATGCTTCCATCTGTCCATATCAGACAATATAGAGTTCCATAATTTATTAATATTATTTTGAAAGGAAGATATATTATTGTGTTCTAAATTGATTCCTAAATATTTTATATTATAAGTAAACTGAAAATGATCTTCTGGAAACAAAAAAGATTTGTGTGCTAAATGATTTAAGGGAAAAATATGAGTTTTTGTAGAATTTAAAAGATAGTTGGAAACCAAAGAAAAATAATCAATAGAATTCATTATTTTTCTGTAATCAGATAATGGAGTTTGAAAGTAGATTACTAAATCATCCAAAAAGCAGAGAAATGAATATTAGTATTAAGAATTCTAGGATGTTATGAAAAGTATTTTGAGTAATAAACAATAGCAAAGGTTCTAAGTAAATGTTGAAAAGAAAAGGGGACAATGGACAACCCTGTCTTGTTCCTTTAGTGATCTTTATCGGAGCAGAAAATTGACCATTAATGTATAGTCTAGTAAACATATTCTTGTATAAAACTTTTAAAAATTTATAAAGAATAAGGGAATATTAAAACATAACATAGTTTGAAATAGAAAGTTCCAACATACTCTGTCAAAGGCATTTGATGCATCTATAATCAAAGCATATATAGGGTTTGGATTTTTCTTAATGAGATGAAGTATAGTCTCTAAAGATAGAGTATTATCCCACGCATGTCTCTGAGACATAAAACCTGATTGATCTGATGAGATAATTGAGGGTAAAATCCGTTTCAATCTGTTAGCCAGAATAGATGACAGAATCTTAATATCCACGTTAATTAAAGAAATGGGTCTATAATTTACTGGGTCAGATTTATCTTTATTATTTTTTAGAATTAGAATGGTTTTGGATGTGTTCCAATGAATATCAGAGATATCATTAACTCTCATATGATTGTAAACTTTAAATAGAAAGGGAAGAACTACCAATTTGAAAGTTTTGAAAAATTCTGGAGTAAAAACATCAGGTCCCGGAGATTTACCCAATTTAAAATTATCTATTGAATCCGAGATTTCTTGTACCGATATAGGGGTAGAAAGTAGTTTTTGCTGATTATCATTAAGTTTAGGGAACTGCAAAGAGTCTAAAAAGAGTTTTGAGTGATTATCTTTAACAGAATTAGAAGAACCTGAATATAACTCAGTGTAAAGAGAGGTGAAAAGTTGAATAATCTCTTCATCAGTATTATATAATCTGTTATTATAAGATAATGATGTAATATTTGGATTTCTGAAGTTAACTTTAATAATTCTCGCTAACAATTTAGATGGAACCTGTGCCCATTCTGAATATGAAGCAAGTAGCTTTTGTTCAGCTAAGGAGAGGTTATTTTGGTGAAGCAGAATTAAATCTTTTTGACAATCAAAAATTTGTTTTTCTAAAGTAGCATCATAGTTCAGACTAAGATGATTTTCCAACGAAGAAATTCTTGATTTTAAGAATTCCTCTTTCTTAAAGTATTGTTTTTGAAAAAGCAGCTTTACTAATAAATAAACCTCTTAATCTTGCTTTACATGCAGCCCATTGTATGTCATAAGGAATGTCTGATGATTCAAGACTATTCACCATTTCATTTAGGATTTCTGAAGCTTGTTTGCAAATATCTTCATTTGACAATAAGTTATTATTTAAGGTCCACTTATTAAACATAGTTTTATTTTTGATATTGGGTTTTATGTTCAATTTTAGTGAAATTCTTGAGTGATCCGAAAAGAATCTGGGTTCTGTAGTAAAGTCCACAATATATTTTGAAATATAATCTGAAATTAGAAAGAAGTCTAATCTGGACCACGAATGATAGCACTTAGAATAATAAGTATATATATCATTCTTGTTTATATTTTTAACAGTGCGGAGGGGATCTATTAAATTATATTCTGTCATCAAATCATTTATAGCCAGAGTAGATTGAAGATTATAGGTGACAGTGGAGCTGAACGATCAATTACAGGGTTTATAACTGCATTCCAGTCACCACCCACTATAATATGATGATCCTTATAGGATGCAAGAATATTGTAAATTTTAAAATGAACAAATGTTGTGAATTACATGGGCCATATAGATTTAAAATTAATAAGGGTTTGTCCAAACCAGCAATAGAAGCGGTAAATAAGCACCACCTCCCTCATCATCAAATTTCTCATCAATAATATTCCCAATGAATTTTTGTTTAATGATTATAGCTACACCTCTGGAGTTAGATGAGTCACCTGAAGCTATAATCTTTTGATCCATTTTTTAACTCTTTATTCCAATCAATACGTGAAATATGGGTCTCTTGAATAAAACAAATGTTAGCCTGTGATTTAAAGATCATATGAAATAATAGTGACTTTTTCGCTTTATCTTGAATGCCTCTAACATTCCAAGAATCTAAAATTATGTCAACAGGCATATTCTACAAGTATAATCATTATTGATGCTATAAAAGTGAACTCAAGGTGCAAATCCAACACAACATTAAAAAGAAGAAGAAAAAATAAAAGAAAAACAGTCTTTAAGTATTCAAGCAAGTCATCAAATAATATTTGTTGAAAGAAAAGAAAAAGTTTTTTAAGAACCATGAAATGTATAATAATAACCTTTATCCTAACCCTAGTGCCTACCCACCAATCCCCTGTGATAAAGGAAGAGCAGAAGAACATGAAAAAACATTGTAATTATAGATAATAATAACCTCAAGTTAGAATACAAATTACTCAAAGGAAGCCTAACATAACATAAAGTCCGAGTAATACTACTAAAAATATATACAAAATTAACTAATTTCAAGACGTCCAACATGCTTAATCCCTACTTCTAATACTAATCTAAAGCTCCTATCCTTAAATTGAAATTTATAGTGATTAAATGTATTTCCTCAAGTATTTCAAGAGAAAGAGAAACAAGTAAATAATAAATAAATCACACTCTGCTTAACTAGAACACTCTATCATAAGAAGTAATACAATTAAAACTGAAAGATATGTAAGATAACATATATAAGTATAACAAAACCAACTGGTAACATTATAATATAAGTAAATAAGCATAGCATTACTGAACTAAAGATAATAGTCATGCACTATCTACTGAACCTTCTTTAGTACGTTAGTGATAATTTCATTAATCAACATGACCATTAGTATGATAAAAGCACTAATACCTGTAGAATGAGTATTTAGTTATAGTTCAAATAAAGCAAAAACAACTACCAAGCAACCATATCTCAAAATGAAAAACAATTCAGTCTGGAGATGCATCTATTAACTAGATAATAATAGTACAGGAACTATTCAAAATGAAATATTATAAGCTGTAAGGTTTTAACACTAGTTAATATACATGAATAAAGTATAATTATATTATTAAATAGTAACTTAAACAGCATCATATATATTGGACTGATTGTACAACGATGTGCATACATATAATTTTAAATCTACTTTTTGAATATTTTACTAATGACTCTGTTAGGTTATGTAGCCATACTATTCTTCTAAGCTATAGATGTAACATAGCAAAACAGCATGAAAAGACAAGGCTTTTAAAGTAAACATTTTGAAAATCTAATTAAAACAGAAACAAGCAAGCTAAATGCAGTAAATCTAAGGGCTTAAATATATACATGTAGATTCAGTTAATCATATTAAAGATAGTTATTTCAAACCTTTCAAATAAGTAAAGGCTTTCTTAAACATAAACTACCAATCATAAATATCACATCCAGCCTCTGAGAAGAGAGAGAGCAGAGAATAGAAAGAACATGAAACTTTCATATGAACAGGTATACTTTTTAACATTTGTCAAATTAAACACTTCAGTATAATATAAAATATTGTATGGAAAAATATTCTGAATAGGAAAATATGTTCATTTCTTTACACATCCTTTAGAATTTTAATATATAAAACTAACCTGTTCATTTGTTTCCAGAAACATTTTCACTCTGCTTTATGAAAGTAGCAGGTTGCTTTGAAGTCATGCAGACACACTAAAAGTCACTGAATATATTATGTGACATGAATCTGTTTAAATTTAAAAAGCAACCTTCATTTATGAAGAGAAAACACTTTAAATAATAGCCAGATCTATTAAAAAGTTAGTGCTATTGAATACTTGTTGAAAACAAGCAGACTTGTGTATTTGAAACTGTCCTTCTTTCCTCACAAATGATGACATCACCATCCATCTCAGAGAGACTGTAGTGCACGCATGTTCATGCAGAGCATCAGCTGGAACTCTGAGGGGAAGATTTTCTTGCTAGAATGTTGAGATGGAATGTTTTTCCCTCCAAAAATCATTTAGCTTTCACAGAAGGCTGTAACTCCAAAGCTTGTAGTAAAATTAACATATTATCTATTTACACAGCAAGCATATGTGAGAGAAAGAGAAAAAAGTAAATACAGGAATTTAAATGCTTCTATTAATCCACACAAATCTAACAAGCATATATCCTGTCACTGCACACTGTCACACCAAATCCATCATGTGTAAATTACATGACAAGTTCTTAAGGTAATATAATTATGTCACACCAGAATTACAAATCATGTAACACAAATACTGTCAGATTAAAGAAAAGAAAAGATCAAACCTTATTGTAGTTCTTTAACAGTAGAATATTAAGATACAGTGTCAGGAAGCTTTTTAAATGTTTTAAGAAAAATGTCTTTTGCATCTTTAGGATCTGAACATACAAATCTTTTGTCATTAGCTGTGAAAGACAAGGTATTAGGATATGCCATTCGAAATCTAATCCCTCTTTTATCAAGTCAGCACAATAGGGGCTAGTTTTTGTCTATTTAATTTGATCTGTGCAGGAAGATCTTGGGAAAATGATAGTTTGTGAGACTTCCATATGAATTGTTTCTTTGTTTTAGCAGTTTCTAGGATCTGGAAAGTGTCTTGAAAGTTTAGTAACTTAGTATAAATTAACCTTGGTGTGGAAGAATCTTGCTTTGTACGCAGTGCTCTGTGTGCTCTCTCTACAATTATAGATTTTGAAGAAGCTTCACAATTTAACAGTGTTTCAAAGATATTTTTAGTCACAGATAACAAGTTTTTATTGTCATAAGATTCAGGTAAAAGACAAATAATGATGTTATTTCTTCGACTCCTGGCTTCCAGATCCAATATTTTAGCTTGTAAATCTGAAACAGTTTTATCTCTAGATTTAAAGTCACTTTCCAATAAGTCTGTTTTAACCTCCAAAGCTAAGATTTTATTTTCAATAGTAACAATACTATCGTTTATTTGCTTTAAAGATTTATTAAAGTCTGTAAACTGTTCTGAAAAGTTTTGTATAGCACTTTGGATTGGTTTTAATGCTATTTTTAGTTCTTCTAAAAGGAAATTTGAGCCATTTAAATCTTTATTACTTACATTAATAGTTTCTGTAGGTTGTCTAGATGATTTCAGTCTTTTTGAACCTGAATCTTTTTCAGGAGAGAGCATTGAAGTATATTTGGCCTTTGTAGGCTGAGTCTCCATGGAGTCAGATTTTGCAGCCATGCCCAGAAATGGAATGCAGTTAACAGGATACCAGGAACCAGGAACAGACTGGAGCAGTAGGAGTCCCAGCAGCAGAGAGACCAAGAATGTTCTGAGGTAAAATAAATCCCAGGATAATAATTCCAGAAGAAAAAATAATCCAAATGCGTAGAAAAAGATTTATAAAATCTTTTAGTATAAAAATTTGAGGAAAAAGGTTGATGTATAGTTGTAAAAAAAAAAACAAAAGTTAAATAGCTGTGAGGAGCTCAGAGAGTAAGGACTAGACTAGTCGGCAGCCATCTTGGAATGCTAATTCATATTTTCTGTTAACCAAAACCTCTGTCTCACAAAGATTGCTTGTTTAAACAGACTAACCGCTTGCAAATTATAACTTTTAATTTTCCTTCTCTGGACTTAATTTCCCTACACATCTCTTCTTGTGAGAATTACTGTCTCATTAGATGTCAGAGCATTCTGTAAGTCTTACCTTCACTGCTCAGTGAACACTAACTCTAATGTAACATGTCAGACTTTAATTTTATATCATGTCTTGACCGTATTCTATGCTTTCAGTCTCTGTCTCCCTCCCCCCTCACATACACACTTACACACACATACACACACACGCACACACATAACATTCATACATACATACTGTCCATCTCTGAGGTATAACATGAGATGCATGCATACCTCTAAACTGTCCAGATTTTTACAGAATGTCCAGAATTTTGACTCACACTTTTGGTCTGTTCCTTATAAAATTGGCTGTTTTCTGTTTTTTGTAGCAAATCAGTGAGGATTGAATTCATTAAATAATGACAGGTATTTGAGCTTCAAACTTCATATCCCTCAAAAAATGCATGATAACACAAGATATTTCATTCTAACAACTTTCTAAGTTTATAAGAGCAATATTTGAAATATATCCCTGTTTTTTGGGGATTTGTCCCCGCCATTATTTTTGGCTTTTTCCAGATTGTTTGTGCTAAGTGGTTGAGAGCTATTGCTACATGTTTTGCCTCCTAGCATTGCTCAAGATTTCATTTTTAGCCAATTGGAAATAAATGATGTGCTTCCCTTTCTAGGCAGAAATGGATATTTAAGCACTGCATTTAACATCAGTGACTTAATAACCCCTGAAGAACTGCTCATGCCAGCTCGAAAGCTTGCATAATTTTGTAGTTTTAGGATTTTTTCAGTCATCTTCCGCACTGCATTTTTTTCCTTTACTACTGATTCATAATGATAAAAGCTGAACAACCTTGAATTTTTTATTTATTTATTTTTGTTATGAATAACTTAGCATCCTGACTCATTCACAACATCTCTCACTATTGTATTGGTCTACAGTGGTAAAATACAACAGGTAAAGTCAATGACCACACCTGTAGCAGCATGTAATGACCTGTGGTGTACATGCAAATGACAGGTGGACAAATGCAGACAGGCAACATATATGTACTTGTTTCAATTGTCTTCTGAGTCTGAACACCCAATGTACCTAAGTAAAACAGATGCAGAAGTCAGTATATATTCCCGGGAGTTATTCTTTTCAGAGTTACTAAACACCATATGTGTTATGTCTCCAAGCCTAGAGGGACTGCCTTTGATATATTCAATTTGTAAACATTGCCAGAACATATGTCTAGTCCATGTCCCATGCTGACTTGACTCTGTGCATTGATGCTAAGAAGGACTCCTCCATTATCCATTAGAATTGCACTGAGTGGATGGCCCATTCCAGCTGCTGTCCTCTCAGCTGCTACACTGCATGCTTTCTGTGATGTCCACTATGTCAAATCATTTATCTGCTTCCCTCATAATTTTGTTCTGTGATTCCTTCCACCCTCGATACTGATATTACAAACGATGGTGTCCCACATGTGGCCTCATAGAGGCCGGCAGGTACTCCTCTACCTAGCAGGAGCTGTCATGGATCAGGAGTATCTGTAGCAGGATGACATTCTGAGAAAGAGTTAAATTTGTCTACACTCTGCTCTCAGGTCCCATTGGAAGACATGCATACACCTGGAAATATAGGAGATCATAGTTTTAGGCCTATTATGTCTGGTAGAATATTATAACTATGCAACACATTTTGTTGGTCTGGCAATGTACAACATGACAGAGTTGAACATCACAAGGAAGCCGGTGTAAGCCATATGGTATGGACAGTTATGTACAGCCATGTACTGTCATGGTAGCCAAAAATAGTGCGGGCTGAACTGCACCAGTGCATTTATATATATGGCTGAGAGATATATCACACAGAGCTACACAGGCATGGTTGGGGGTTATATAAGCAGCATGTGTTATGGCTTATTGGTGTGTACTGATGAAATCAGATGATGGTCTATGCAAACAGGGGTTAGTCTTTTTGGCATCCCCATGGCAGACACCTATACTGTATGTGTAGGTCAGGGTGTAAGTGGAATGGGGCGGCAGTTTTGTTGTTGTTGTGGACTACTGTCCCACTGCTGCCATAACATATAAGATGGTACGTATGCTAAATAATGTATTCCTGCAGGTACATGTTACAAGCCAGCATGGTAGAGATCAGTTGTGGTGCCTCAATCACATCACTGTTATCATATTTTGAACAAACAGATGCCCACAATTATATGGCACAGGTGACATTCACTAAAAGACAGTACACAAAAGGAAGGGTTAGCACCTCTGGTAATGCAGGCTGTCGTCCCACACATACTACAGTATCATTACATGTGCATCAGGTACACAATCTGAACCTGCAGGTTTACGTTGCACTAAAGAATAGTTCAGGCACATAATAGTAACAGAGTGACACCAGTGTTACCTGCTGCTATTCCTGGGCATATACTGTCATGTATATGATACTGCAGGAATCACAGGTTGCCATCCTGGTTTGTTTTATATTCGTGGAGATGGCTGCTAATGCTAGTGTCCCCCAGAGAGTATCTGCCTGGTTTATTACAGTTAGTAAGATAATATTGTACCTCCTGCACAGATAATTCAGTGACCATTTGCTGGGACATTACACAGGTATATCACTGACCCCATGCTGGGACATTACACAGGTATATTAGTGACTATCTGCTGGGACATTACACAGGTATATTTTGTAAGGTGCATGCCTGTATGACATGGCAGAAAACATGAAAAAGGTAACCGAAATCTTCTTTATCAGTGCAATGCCCTACAATACTACTACCATAAAAATCTCTGGATATTGGAAGTAGAAGTCACTCAGGAATGCCTTGAACAGGATTGCAAGTATCTGCCATTTCTACTGCATTTCATATTATAATTTAAAACTTTTTTCCTGTCTTTCGTTGCGCTATTCCTAACAAAGTATGAGAAATGACAAGATGTACCCGGGTGGCTGCTCTGCATGAATGTCTGTTTGTTGTATGTTCCAGTCTTCACAGTTATATTGTTGTTGGTGGTGCATTACGGTGCTTTGCAGGGCACATGGCTGTGTCTGTAAGGGATTATAATTCTCTTGCACTGCACATCCATGAGGTAGTGTAGATGCTTCTACTTCATGTAACATACATGTGATATTGTAGCTTACTTTCTACTTCATGTAACATACATATGATATTGTAACTTACTTTCTACTTTATGTAACATACATGTGATATTGTAGCTTACTTTCTACTTCATGTAACATACATGTGATATTGTAGCTTACTTTCTATTTCATGTAACATACATATGATATTGTAGCTTTCTTTCTAGTTCATGTAACATACATGTGAAATTGTAATCCACAAAATGAGGCAGCTTTTCAGGCAAAACAATAAAGCCCTGAGCAGGACAAGCTTAGAAAATTGTGAAAAAAACCCACAGATGGCTCAACACACTTCAGTTCACTTTATTCCACAGAAACACAGCACATTAACGCTCCACCATACGTTTCCGTTTTAAAAATCACTTCCTCAGATGTGGGCTGTTCAAACTACTAGTTCTTTTATACCATTCACTTAATTACTTTGATTAGGTTACTGAATTAATTGAAAGGTTAATTTAGTTTAAAACCAAAAACTTGTATTGTTGCTTGTGATATTGTAGCTTACTTCTCAAGCTGTCCCCACCACATCCTGCTTCTGCTTTAATGAACACAAACATGGTACTATAGCATCCGCCAGACTGAGGGCACTATTGCATATAAGTAACAGATGAATACACACATTTTATAACAGAAACATTTAACAGGAGTCTTAGCAGTAAACAATGTGCAGTATCAAACAGAGCTCATACAGAAGACTAAATAAATCCACAATGGAAAAACTATTAAAAATAATCAGGATTTTATTTTCTAAAAAAAGCTCCCTAAATATACGGAGCAAAAAGTGAACTGCGAATGCATTGCAAATCAAAGTTAAAAATACATTCAAACGATGGCTAGTTGCTGATGTCTTAAATATTCTCCTTTTTACATTTCATTCTGGTGATCCTTGATTCCTAGAGGAGTAGCTAAGGTGGGTGATCAGCAGACAACAATGACACAGTAGTGCAATACTGACGTTCAGAAATAAATGCTAAAATCATATTTGTGGTTATAGCTGAAGTGGTGAAGCACCTCTTGCCTGATATTTTAAAAGAAGAAATCCATTTGGCAAGGTTTGCTAAAGCTTTGAAGCAGAAGAGTTAACCTATTGCTTTTTTGCTCCACAGCACACAGCTGAGGGAACAACAGACTGGGGAACTGCACATGGCACCAGATAAGCTTGAGATTATTCTGTGGATTCCTTAACATATTCGGTGCCCACTTTTTCTTAACACTTCTAAGTTGGGCTCTACTAGAAAGAAGGTTTCTCATCCGCATTCCCTTTTTTAAAATAAGCAGCTGTTGCTCCCACTACAGCTTGAGCTGAAAGATGTGAAGAGTTTGCATGTGTACAGTGCTTAATGTATCTAAAAGCGGTTCTGTTCCACTTAGCAAAGGGTCAGTCTTATTGATTTTTTTCTTTTTTCTGTGTGCATATGTCCACACATGTATCTATCTGTCTGTCTATCAAAATGGATGTGTATATGGTAGAAAGTGATAACCACTGAATGCACTGACTGGTCTTTTACACAGATAATGCATTCTGGAAACCAGTGTGTTATACACTATACTGAAATATTCATCTCAAATAAATACCCCATACTCTGTAGGCAAAAAAATGTAGCTCTACCTTTTAATATTACAGTAGGATTCGCCTGCAACTTAAACTAAGTCTTGTGTACATTTTCAGTGCCACTCATACCAGTCAACTGTCCAGATTTTCACATAAGGTCCAAGTTTTTGTCTCATATTTTTGTGTTGTTCCTCATGAAATCTGTGATTTTCTGGCAAATCACTGAAGATTAAAGTCTCCTAACATTCATATACATTTTAGTTCCGGTTAGTCTAGCAATTTTCTAAGTTTATAAGAGCAATACTTAAAATCTGTCCCTCTTTTTGGGTTTTTGTTCCTCCCATTATTTTATGCTTTGTCCAGATATTTTGCACTAAGATGATGAGAGGTATGCTGCAACTATGGTCACATTGTCAGTTTCAAATTATATTACAAGTAATCTTATAAACACTGCGATCATCCATGGCTACGAGAGCACATTATTAAATACTAATCCATGTATGGAAAT
Source organism: Protopterus annectens (assembly GCF_019279795.1). Taxonomy (NCBI): domain Eukaryota; kingdom Metazoa; phylum Chordata; order Ceratodontiformes; family Protopteridae; genus Protopterus; species Protopterus annectens. The sequence goes on from NC_056743.1 coordinate 756,398,085, forward strand.
AGCTTTTTTACACTAGCCCCTAAGCCACAGGTTTACAGATTTATAGTTTTTTACTAATCTTGCAGCCAGAAGAGACCATTGAGAAGCTAATCCATATCACCCAATACTGTGGGAGGCTAACACTGTCCTCTATTATGTAGACTTTCTCCACAAATCCCTGGAGAAAACTTGGAGTCACCCATCCAGTTACGCAGGATGGTTGTAATGGATGCTAGTGAAGTAGTTTGCTTGATAGGTAAGGGCAGCCCCATTCCGGAAACAGGGTATACATTGTGTTAGGTATCTGTCGCACTGTTTAGTGATCTTGGTGTGGTAGTACAGTTTAAGTACAGGTTTAGGTCTCTAGACTTGGAGTTTGTTTTCCCACTGGTTCTATGTATCTGAGGGAGTTCAAAAAAGTCTGAGTCATTCATAGCACAGAAGGCTAAGCAGTGACCATCCTTTAGGGGTCTGTATGATACTGAGTAGATGGACAAGATTTTAGTTTATCAGAATAATTAAGCACACCAAGCCCTGAGATCTTTTTGCTGAGGAAAGGCTGAGTTCTCAAAAGCTCGTTTAGATGCTTAGTGATGCATATGCCAATGGGTCATTACATTCCTTAATAAGTCTGATAAAGGATGAAGAAAAGGGGGGGCTATAACTAATTAAGACCTTGATGAGATACCAGGAAGGAAGGGCTGTGCAAGGTCCAAGACTTTTCTAACCACCACACTTTTGTGGTGGTCAAAGGAGAGTCTATTATCCACTTATGTAGACAAGACCCATGTGACTGTATCACGTTTAAGTGGAATGTTGTCTATATGATAAGAAGTAATAAGGCTAGATTTACCAAAGGAAATTATGATGCATTTCTTAGTGTTCAGGCCATGCATACCTATGTGTCTCAGGGGATCCCAGTGATCTTTAACAGGTTCCCCATTCATGTAAAGCAGAGTCCGTTTCTAACCCTACTTAGGCATAACCACGACCAATGGATGAGAAATCAGAAATTCAACCTGGGTCTCACCCCCATGTCTCTGACAGACATTAATGTTCAAACTAACATATCCCTCCACATAACCTCTAGAATCTTCCTAACATACCCCCTCCTAATAAACACCCATGATGCATAGGTACACAATTGGGCTGGATTGCATGGCTAAGCTTATAAAAGCCCTGGTGGTCATTAGCCTAGTTTATACTTGTGATACTATGAACCTATGACTAATATACCAGACATTTGTTTGATCAAGCATTTGCTAGAGAATTTGAATTTCAGTAAACTTGGTTGGACATACTCACTTGATATCTGATTTTTATCTAACAGAAATATATATGAAAGTAGACAGTACCCAGGCCAGAGTTCTGTGGGATACCACTGGTGATATTTTTCGATCTAGAGCAAATACCCTCAATCTTAACAGTATGGGTTCTCTCGGACAGCAAACTACTAATCCAGCAAACTATGAATCAGTTTGATGTTGTGTGGGAGTGTCAATAATCTTAGCATGGGGAATTATGTCAAAGACCTAGGCAAGGTCAAGATAAGCAGCATTGGCTGTATTCTCTTTATCAGTGGCCTCAGTATCCTTTTGAAAGAACTCAACTCTGTTAATTAGGCATGATTTGCCTTTCACAAAGCAAAGTGGTATGTATCCAGGGATCATTTTCTTTTGGATGCAGTGGATAGCATTCCAATAATCCATGACGTTTATAAGTGGCTGGGATATATCCCATAGGTTGTTATACCCATAATTGTAATAGATCCACTATTAACCCACAAATTAAACCTGTACAAGTATGATTCCTTACATAGTTTTCTATTCCACTGAATTGATGGGCCATATACTACAAGTGTACAAACAGGTGTAAAAACACTGAAAAATGCAGTAGAAGAGATATTGCTATCAAACTTTTTTTGATAAATAATGTCATTTGTTTTATTACTGATTGAACAATCTTGTTTTTCATAATTTTGAGGAAATCTGTATTTGAGCCATACTTCATTCTTCAATACTTGTTCAACTCAAAATTTCTCCTTTCTATGGAAATCATATTAGTATGTGTGTTTTATGTTTTTATAATTTGCAGTTGACTAAATGAATTACCATGTTTCTCTCATTTCTAAATTGTTTTCTTCTCCGTACTGCTACAGAAGACAGTTCTAATCTCACAACAATAACAACAAAATGTCATAATAATAGTAAAAGGTCTTTTCCAGCTGGCTTCCTAGGTGCCTTCTTTTGTGTAGATTTCTTTTTCACATAAACTGGTATACATATCATACATTTGTCTGTGTGATGTTTCTGGTCTAAGTTCTCTGAAAAAGGTAGTTTGCCTTGCAGACAACTTTGTCACCAGGCCAAAGGGGTTAAAATTTAGAAGGACTGGGATTGGGGAGAACAGAACGGTTAAGAATAGTTTAGATTAGTAATGTGTGGAGGGTGTGTTCGATTCATGTGTAAGGAAGAGGAGGAGAAGTGAAAGGCGTCCTTTTATAAGGGAAGGTTAAGGGGAGGGTTGTTCCTTTTTCGCACTATAGATGATCAGTTGGTGCAGGAAGTGTTTAGGTCCCATGCATTTTTCTGGTGGTATAAGGTAAGTTGTGGATTCATTTTAAGTGAGGGTAGGAAATTTTAGTGGAGGTTTTGGTAAATAGCTGGTCATTTGGTAATTGGTTCTTTCGAGTTTTCTTTGTAACTCAGTGGACAGGGAGCCGAGATGATGTGAATACTTTGAAAGTTTATGGTGTTAAGTAGCAATACAGGTTTGGTTAGTTTATTTAGGAGGGATTGTGATAATGGCATTGCTACTTGCAGCTAGGTTTCCATTTTTGCAGTGTATTTTTGTTTTGGTAAAGGAATGTGGGTGGTAGCTTTTGTGTAGCAGGGACTGTTAAATACTTTGCTTTGTAGTCCACCAATGTTTATGTTAAACTTCATATATTTTTAGTATTAAATAGTTGATAGTGAGTTTGCAATAGTTTTCTGCTTGTTTCTATTAGGTAAGCCTTGTGGGGTAATATGAGGCATGAGGGGCATTACTTCATCACATTTACATAACGCATATGAAATCTCCATGACTTCATCATGGCAAAAGAGTAGTTAAATGACTGCCTGTAAATTTTTTTTGTGACTTTATGTTTAGTTTTTAAAAAAAATAAAAAGGGGGTAATAAATGAGGCACAAAAATGTATCAATGTTATAGATAGGGGACTCTGTTAAAATTAAGAACTGATAAAGCTCATGGCAGTGCATGTAAGTACAGTTATTATAGTCCACAATTAAGCAGGACCACAGCTGGAGCCATGCTGTTACTCAAAAGAATCAAGTACGTCCAACCAGTCATAACATATAAAAGTTTAATGTAAGGTAAGCACTTTCACAATAGTGCTTCTTCAGAGCATAAAAACATAACCCACTGATACTGTTTAAATAATCAAGCATCAATTCAATTATCTGAATATCTACTCATTAAAAACTTTCTCATTAAGACATAAAAATCTTAGAGACAATCCCTTAAAAGAACAGGTTATTCCATACACAATCCTAATGTACACCTTTTATCTTAAGGAAAGGATATAAGGAAATATGATCATTCAGACTGTTCTCACAATCATCCCTTAGTCTTATGACCCACTTAGCTTCTATTGATTCAGTGTATGTTCTAACATCACCTAACATATCTGTGGGCATGATCTTATCAGCCACCATAAATTTAAAAGTGCAGTCTTTCCTTTCTGCTAAAACGTGTTTCGCTAAAGCATTATTTACATTACCATCCCTAATATTCTATACATGTTCTGTAATGCGATGTTTAAATGGCCTATTCATTTTCCCTATATAGAGTGACCTGCATTGTTCAAAGGTTGCTAAATAAGACATTCTCAATGTTGCAATTCACTGTCACTGATAGACGAAAAATAAATCCTGTGTCTGGATGTTGAAAAACAGTTATACTATTGATGTAAATACAATAATTACAACGGCCACAAGGTAAAGTACCAGTGAGTACTGGCAGTTCAGAGACTTTTGTATTTCTAGGATTGCATAGCATCCTCTTCATATTCTTCTTGTTCTCATAAAAAAAACAGTTTTTCACCAATGATTTCCTTAATCTTATGTTCTGCTGTCAAAATATTCCAATGCTTATAAAAATCTGGGTAATACTGTCACAGTCAACTGAATAATGTATCATCATAGGTACAGAGTGTCTGGTTGACTTGCTATTGTTCTCTTCATGAGTGTTAATTCGCTCAGAAAAATTGGACTTTGCTGATTTATTCCTTAAATCCACTACCTCTCGAAAAGTGGTATCCAAGTCTTTATCAATATATCCCCTGTTTCTAAGGTTCACCTTTAATTTATATAACTCTGTCATAAAATCTGTATCTGAGACATGCAGTCTGGACAGTCGCATGCCTTGTCCTTTAACAATATTGTGAAAAATATGTGGGCGATGCATGCTTCTCCTGTGCAGATAATTATTCCCTGTACATGGCTTCCTTAACACCCCTGTACTAATCGACTGATCCTCTGTCAACCAAACCTGTACATCCAGAAAATTAATTCTGTTAGGTGAACAGTTCATTGTAAACCTAAGAAAGGATTTCATCTGATTAATACAATCAGAAAACCTAAATAATTCAACTGATATACCTCTCCATACAAGGAAAAGGTCATCAACAAATCTCTGATAAAATAAAATATTATTACTGAAAACACCATTGGATATAATATTCTCATTCTCCCAGTGGGCCATAACTAAATTGGTGTAGCTATTGGCACTGGACGTGCCCATAGCTATGCCTTCTCTCTCTAAATAATAACAAGAATCACATACAAAAATATTATTTTCTAAAATAAGTTCCATAAATAAACATAATAAATCTACAAACTAAACTCTCTATACCATACTGATTCGGTGTCACCGTAAACAATGACTGCACATCCATTGTAACAAATAAAACAGGGGAGACTTGCCATTGTGATTGTGTAAACTGAAATACATCATTGCTTTGTGTAACTCAATATATGGATTTAACTCTATCAAAGGCCAAGGGAATTTCTCTACATATATCAACAGCGTTTTAGTCAACCAATTCCGGCCGGAGACTATGGGACTAAATGGAGGGTTAAAAGGGTGTTTATGAATCTTGGGAACCCTTGTATTGTAGGTATTAAGGGGTTATCAACTTTGAAATAATTATATAGGTCTAAAATAATTAATCTACTCATCAAACATTCGTTAAAAGTGTTTAACATCCTATTCTGTACAGTAATAATCATATCACAATCAATAGCAGAATATACAGCATAATCATTTAACATCACTTTCATAGCTTCAAAATAAAAAACCCTATCCATAACTACAACCTGACCACCTTTGTCTGCTGGTCTTATAATAATGTCCATGTCATTCATTAGCTCTTTTAATGCCTTTAACTCATTTAAGGTTAAATTGTTACAGCTTTTAAAACTATTGCCAAAGTTCTTTTCATTGAATAACTCATGTATGTCCATGTTATGTACGTTAATGTGTTTACTTCTTCTTATGCGTGAAGCATTTGGCTGGATGTGTGAGGTGGACATACATACGTTTCTCCAGCAGTTTAATGGAATGTCTTTCTAACATGAGGATTGGATGGTCTGAGGCAATTAAAAAGGCATCTGGTGAGGGTGTCAGAATTTTCAGGCATTTTGTTAAGGGTGTGCCAGTGTGGGAGAGACCACAGTCAGTTCAGTTGGTGTTGAGCTGTGTTGTTGACAAATGTGAAGCAGGTGATGGGTCAGGACTATTAGAGTCCACTTGGTAGCTTTGAGTGCCATGGCCATTTATCTAGGGTTAAGGAGTTTGTAAGAATCTGATGATTTTGACTGCAATGAGGGGTTGGGGAGAATTAGATCTAAATTAGTTAATTATAAATTGTCATTGGATTGGCATCTGTTCATATTGATATTACTGGGTTTGCACAAGGTGGCTAATTCTTATTTTGGTCCTGTATTGTGAGCGACTTTATCATTTTTTAGGTAAGCAAAATGTTAGGTAGTTTGTGTTTGGCAGATATAAAAATTACACTGATGAGATTGTTGATCAAGTTAAAATGTTCAAAGATTGATCAGGAAGGGAAGGGTAGGCAGATAGTTATAACCATGAATGGTGAACATTTGCTATGTCCTGTGGTGCCGAGGCTGGCATGGTGAGAGGTCTGAAGTAAGAGGTTAGAGGGCTTGATTTTTTTGTGACAGTTAGGGAAGTCAAACAAAGTCTTTTTTTTATGTGGATAGAAAAGATTTAGAGGTGATGGGTATAAATGGGGATGATTATGTCACTCAATCCTACAGGATAGTGAAGGAGGGCATCATGTTTGGTTGATGAAGGGATGTCCATGGATATGATTAAAAGGGCTGGCAGATGGTGCTGTAGGGCCTTTTGGGTTTGCATTAGGTGAGGTATTTGGGAATTTTGAGTTTGATGTTGATATTAATTTTGGGTTTATTTTTCAGGTAAGAAATTGATAGTCAAAAAAAGACACACTTTGGTTTATTGGGCAGCTAGAAGGACAAAGGTGAGATCTGGTGGTTAAAATTTGGGTTTGGGATCCAGTGTAGTGGCAAGTCCAATTATGTGGTTGAAGAGGTATGAAATAGTGTTGTTCTTGTCAGCTCTGGAGGAGATAAGCAAGCAATATGATGACGATTTGTTATAGATCTTCATTTGGGAGGCAACAATATTGATGCATTTTGGTTAAAACAGAGAGGATGTTGTTTACTCTATTCATAAAAGAGTTGATAGTTGTGTGTAAAGGATTTCCAGGAGCAATTGTGATGTGGTCGGCAATAATTCCAAGTCTGGTGTAGAAGGTAGTGGTTAATTTAAGGTGTTGGAGGCTACTAGAAAATATCTTAATCTTAGGATAGCTAGGGGAAGTGTAGAGGTGGGCTACTAGAAAATTAGAATTTTGTGAATAAATACCCTGTGTGGTTATATAGTGATTGGGTTCACCTTAGAGATATTGGTTTGGACATTTGTAATGTTCAGTTGTCATTATTTCTGCAGGGTATATAGGGTAGCTAGTTTAGCTTGGATTTTAAGAGTAGAGGAACAAGCTGCTAAGCAGCCTGGGAGCATTAGAAAGCCCAGCTCATTAGGACAGGGTAGCACAGTTGTCCTTTTCCTCCATTTATATGTTTGCAATTAGCTCCTGTGTATATCAAGTGAGCAGTCTTATACTGCTTAAAAAACTGTAGTTGTGTTTAGTGTGCTTTAGGAAGCTGCTCCTCTTGGTTGGTGAATGGTCTGCCTTGCTGCCTGATTGGTTAAAATGTAAAAGGAGTATATTATGTGGGTGAGCATTCTACCAAGTTGCCAAAGTTTGGTATTGCTTTATTTTAATGTTATACTATGAATGTTAATAAAACAAAGGCATGAATGTGTTGTTTGGTTTTGTGATTTATTAGAGTCTACCAGTGCCAAAGTTAGTTGGTCTCTGAGCCAAAAGGGTTATGTAGAATTGGGAGGGGAACAATCAAGTATAAGATAGGTTGGTAGTGGGGTGGGGCTTTAGAGACATGGATTAAGAAGGGGAAAAATGGGAAAGGATTTGTTATATAAGAGCAAGTTAAAATGATGGATGGTCTGTTTTGGCACTGCACATTAGTATTGACCTCCTGCCCAACCCAGCTTGTTTTTATTTAGTGTGGCAGGGTGGAAGGAGGGACAGCCCATTAGGACAGGGCATATGCCCCCCCCCACACACACACACACACCTTTTTTGTGTTGGTACTTTACTCCCTGTGTAAGTCAAGTGAGTGGTGTTACTCAGCTTGAGGAATGGCTAATGAGCATTAGGACTCTTCTGCTATCGTTGGTTGGTGAATGGTCTACCTTCCTTCATAAGTGGTTAAGATGTGTTTATTTTACCATGCTGCCAAAGTTTGGCATTGTGTTATGTTGATATTATATGCACATTAATAAAGCTGATAGCAAAGGCATGGATGTATTGTTTAGTTTTGTAATTCATTATGGGCTATCAGGAAAAAAATCATTTTCTTGCCATATTTTCACTACTTAACTAATACTAGGAACAAAAATTTCTGTTAATATATGAACTGGCATTCAACTCCCTGTCATAAGTATATAAGTACCCAGGTACACAATATTGCCATTAATACTGAAACACTCAAAAAACACCATGTAAATAAGTGTTCTGTAGTTTTTCTTTTACCTGCATCATCATAGTCATTTTGAATTTAATAGTGTAAATTATTTCTGTGCCACACCTGCTGACTGAGGATGAGAAGGCACCTGAAATATGTGTTGAAGCCCTTGAATGTTATACATTTCTTTCATAACCTGCCCCACAAAGTGTAGTCCATTGTAACTTTCAATAATGTTCGGAAATCCCCAATGTGAGAGCACACGTTTACAACAATTTATTTATTTATTGACATTTGTTAACTGGGTTGGTGCAGCTGGGCTTTTGGCCCATTTTCAGTGGAGACCAAAGGAGAAAAGCTCCAAAAAAAAACACAAACAGTTTACAGATAATCAAACATTTGAGTCAACATCAGTTATACAAGAACGTTACAGAAACAAAGCAGAAATCCAAACGCATGATATATACATATCAATATTTTTACAGACTAAAAAATATATTTACATATTTACAAAAAGAGTCAAGTCCAACAGTATAGATTGTGGAGTTTAATAAGTATCCACAATAGTGGAATACTTAGCTGTATGTGGAGGGACTGAAAAGGTATATAGTAGGGTTGTGGGGAGCTTAAGTAGGGACTTGACAAGGACATATATTGGAGTTGAGTAGATGAAGTTTGAGTTTTTATTTAAAGTGGGATTAGTGAATGATGGGACAAATGTCTCTTGGGAGTTTGTTCCAGGCTTGGGTGACGCTGTGTTTATATAGGAGTTTGCCAGCTATTTTGTTGGGTTGGTAGATTTGTAGTAGTTGCTGATTAGAGGTACAGAGAGTCCATGGAGGAGTGTAAGTAGAGATGAAGGGAGAGAGAGAGCAGGACAGGATGAAGGTTTGTAAAGAATGAAGTATAACGTTTGAAGTTGTGACAGCAGTAGAAGATGGTGGAATTCTAACCAGCGGAGAGTATTTAAGGCGAGGCAGTGATGTGTATTGTATGGAGAGTCTGTGATAAATCTAGCTATCTTGTGGTAAGTTTGTTGGAGTTTATTTAAAGTAGTTGTTTGGATGTTGATGAGTACTGGGGCAGCATATAGAAAGGAGGGGAGGAGAACAGCTTGTGCAAGGGAGAGTCTGGCATTTGTAGTTAGAAATTTTTTGTTGTGATACAGTAAACCAAGTTTCTGTTGAGACTTTTTTATACTTTGGAGGATGTGCAAGTTGAATTTGAGTTCATCATCTATGATGACGCTAAGGAGTTTAATGTGAGTTTCAGGTTGGATAACAGTGTTATTACAGGAAGTAATAGTAAAGGTGGATTTGAGGTGAGATAGAGAGAGATCAGGGGAAAAGTAAAAAGAGTTTGGTCTTTTTAGGGTTGAGAATGAGTAGGTTCCTGGACAACCACTCTTCAGTGAATAGGAAGGCCTGTTGAGTAAGAGTGTGGAGATTGGAGATATTGTCTGAGATTGAGATGAGAGTCGAGTTGTCTGCATATTGGATGAGGGAGGATTGCTTACAAGAAGTATAGAGATCATTGGTAAAGACATTAAATAGGAGGGCACCCAGGATGGAACCTTGTGGTACCCCAGTTGGGACAGGTATTAATGCAAAAGTGGAAGAGAACCATTTAACAGACTGCTGCCTGCAGGATAAGTGATTGGAGAACCAGGCAAGGGAGGAAGAACATAGATTGAGGTCTGAAAGTTTAGATAGGAGTAGGGGATGGGAGACTGTATCAAAGGCTTTGGAAAGGTCAAGTAAGAGACATGATGCAAGTTTGTTATTGTCTAGGGCCTCAGAGATGGTATGTGTAAAGGACAAGAGGGCAGTAGTTTTGCTGTGGTTGGGACGGAAACCATGCTGAGAGGGAGTAAGGAGGTTATGCTGGAGGAGGTAGTTGAGAAGTTGTGAGTAGATACATTTTTTGAGAATCTTAGAGAGGGGAGATAGAATAGCTATAGGTGGGTAGTTAGATGGCTCTGCAGACTTTACACCTTTATGCAGGGGAATAGTGAAAAAGGATTTCCATAGGGTAGGGATGTTGGATTCCCGAATAGATCTATTGATTAGTATAGATACTGGATAGGTAATGGAGTCAGCAGCAAGTTTGAGGAAGGTAGGAGGTAGATTGTCAGTGTAGGGAAAGCAGGGTTTGAGTTTGTGAAGAAGAGATCTGATGCAGGAAATAGGAACCGGATGTAAACATAATAGTTGTTTGTTAGGATTGGGAGGGCTAGGCAGAGAAGTTGTGTTACAGTTGGAATATATGAGTGTTTGAATGGTTACAATAAAGTGTTTATTGAAAAGATTAGCAGTTTCCAGAGGAGATGTATTTGGGTAGCGGCAGGGAGTTGAGGGGCAGCCAGAAGAGATAATTTTGTTGATAGTATAACAGAACCTGCAAGGGCTTGGATATGTTATTGAATTGGGCAGAGTTATAAAAGGACTTTTTGTCATTATTGGGGTTTTTTTGTAAGTTTTCTGAGGTGTCTATAATTATGTACCAGAGGTAATTCCTTTGTTTTTATCCAGGCTTTCCAAGCTCTATCTCTTTTTAGCATAGGGAACTTAATTTCTTTTGTGAGACAGGGAGCATAATTTGGTTTTATTCAAACCTTTCTAAAGGGAGCAAGGGAGTTCAGGGTATTCAGGAAGATGCTATTGAACCTAGTAACTGTGTCATTGAGAGGAATTTGTTTAAGGATGGACCAGTCAATGGTGGATAAAATAGAGTTGAATTGAACTACATTAAAATTAGAGAGTTTTCAGCAATCTCTATAAAGGTGGGATTTGGGGGGGTGGATGCTGTATCTAAGGACTGAGGTGGGGAGGTGGTCCTTAAGTTGGTCTTGTAGGGTAGTGGGGTTGTGGTAGTGGTGAGGGAGGTTGGTGAGTATCCAGTCAATTATGGAGCCAGAAGATGAGTTTTTATGGAGGCAGGTGGATGAATATATCAGTTGATAGAAACCATGCAGGCTGATGCTGAGTTGTGGAGAGTCACTTTTAAGTTTAGACCAGTTTAGGTTAACATCGCCTAAGATGAGGATTTCATAAGGAATACTGTGGGAAAACCAGGATAAGATATTCTCTAAAGTGGATTCATTGTTTCCAGGAGAGAGATAGATGGCAGCAACAACAAATTTTTGTGTGAGGGTTAAGGTGGAAATTAAGGATGATGAGTTCAGCTGGGTGAAAGTCAGGGATGGGTGTAGGAAAAGGTGAGAGATTGAGGCTATTGGAGTGGAGGATGGCTACACCATCCCCTTTTTTTGGGAATCTATCAGAGCAATAGATATTATAGCCTGTTGGGAGAATTTCATTGTTAGTGATATGGGGCTTAAGCCAGGTTTCAGATAAGGAAAGGATGTGAGGGTTTGTACGCATTATCCAGGAATGGAAATCAGTGATTTTGCTGCTTAGGCTTTGAATATTTAGAGAGTAACTTGCCAGGTGGTGCATGGATATGGATGAGTTTAATCTAAAAGTCTAGGTATGGTGAGAGGTGTTTGGGGAAGGAAGGGAGGTAGAAGATAAGAGGGTGTTTGATTGAGGGGAGAGGGGAAAGGGCCAGGTTTGGGGTGGACATCCCCAGATATGAGTAAGCTATTAGTGGGAAGAGGGAGTACAGTGTACATGGATGTAGATTGAGTGACTTGGGTTTAGATTTGTAGGTAGGAGGGTGGATTTGCAATATAGACAGTTTCTGAAGAGAAGAGGTGGAGAGATTGGAAAGGGCTGGGAAGATAAGAAAGTCAGAAGGTGTAGAATGAGTTTCAAAGGTATAGGAGGTAGGAGAGCATAAAAGAGAATAAGGAAGGTGTGAGTGATAAGAGGTTAGAGCAGAGAGAAGTAGGAGTGAGGTGGTAATGATAAGATGTTTCATTTTTGAAGGAGGGTGTAGGGGTTCTAGACAGGGTGTAATAGTAGGGGAAGGAAGTGATGTATTTGGAGTCTGACAGGAAGTAGTTTGTCATTGGATGTTGGGTAAGGAAGCTATAGAGGGTTATAGACAGGGTGTAATAGTAGAGGAAGGAAGTGATGTATTTGGAGTTTGACAGGAAGTAGTTTGTCAATGGATGTTGGGGAAGGAAGGGGAGGGAGTGGATGATATAGCGGAAATTGTAATGGGGTGGGTGGTAATGGAGGTAGGGTAGGGTACCGGGATGAGCCCGGGCAGGGCCAGGTCTGCAGTGTGAAACAGCACTGAAAATAATCAGAAAAGAAGCGACTGTGAAAATCAGAGATGAAGAGGTATGAAGAGAGCAAGCCAGAGATGGAAATGTTGCAGATATAATTTTAAAAACAGGAGGCAGAGGTACAGAAGATGTACTAGAGTTAAATAGCACTATAGAATGTGTCTGGCAACATTAAAACTACATATACTGGAACAATTGAGAGTTAAAATAACATTAAACTACAAGCTATTGGTACTATTGTTAGTTAAAACAACAAGGGATATGGTAGACTGTTGGCATTGTACTGCCTTCTGGTGGCCAAAGTAAGTTACTACAGCCAGAAAACTAATCCGTGTGTGTGTTCACCTGCCCTTTAGTAATTCTTTAAATGGTAAGGAGCAGTTCACTTTTTAGAAAGCAGATAGTCTTAAAAACACATTCAAAGTGTGGATAGATTACAGAAGAAGGAACACCTACAGTTGAGCTAGAAAGCTGTGTTTTTTGTTTGTTTTTGGAGCTGCTTCAGGCAGGTAACTTAAGCATATTTATAACACTTTCACAAGGTATTTTGCTGGGTGAGTCTGTTGGGCAGGAGATGACCACAGAGTGTTTAACCCATCGGGAGAAGCCGCAAGAGATAAGGGGAAACACATGCAAAAGGTTATACCAAGAAAGTAAGAAAAGACATATGAGAGACCAGAACTAGAAAATCCCTGAGAATCAGAAGGATAAGTGAGGTATAATACAGACAAGAAATAACCAGTGTAGCAATAACAGTATTCCCAGTTGACTAAGCCCTGGAAGCAGAGCAGATACTACTTTTTAAACAACTAATGTAGCACTAAATAGTAAATGCAGTAGTTTGTACAGAAAAAGCAAATATTAGCAAACACAGTTAACTAAGCCCTGTAAGCATAGCTGAAAATGATTCTTAAAAACTGTAATGAAGCACTACTTTTCTATTTTTTTTTTTGGTCTGTATTGCCCACAGAGGATAAAACCCCCTATCCAGTTTGAAAATTGTAAGCCATCACTAATAAGTATTTGTAAGCACTTTTGTTAGGATGGAAAGATTCTGATGTCAGCCTGGAATATTATCAATATTATCAAGATCCTTCTTATTTTGAATACTTTCTAAAACTGGTTTACTCTGCCTTTCAGATTGGTCAGTGAACAAATCAAATCTGGATAAACCACCTTCTAACATAATTAAATCAAAAATGCAAAAGTGTAAATTTAGTGTCAAGTACAAAATCATAATGTATACCAAGATAACATGGTTAAATTAATATTTTACCTAGTCATGATATTTATTTATTTTTCATTAGTGTTTCTCTTTTAAAACGCTTTTGAGAGATATGTAGTCTTATGGAAAATTAACACTTCTCTGATAATGTACCTATTCTTTTACAATGTCAAAACAATGCCAACAAAATGCCTTTAAATACCTCTGAGATATGTGTGTATCTTTATATATATCATGTATTTTTCATATTAAGCAAAGATATCCAATTTATTAGAAGTGTATAAAATGTTTGCATGCTTATGCAGTGCTACAGTAAAGTTATTTCATAGATGTACAGCCATTACATGACATATTTCACAGAATACAGCCATTACAGAGCATATTTTGCAAAGTACAGTATTTCAGAGTTTATTGTGCATTTGAATGTTGTTACAAGCTCACAAAACTGTTTGTTCGTACATAATTGCAAGGGACATATTTCAGACTGTTTGTGCATACTTTGTGGGCATGACAGATGGATTTTGAAAACCCATTGCACTTGTGCTTGACAGTAATATTGCTGAGAACTGGAGAGTGTTTGAGCAAGAGTACTACATTGTCATACAGGCTGCATTTTCTGATAAAGGTGACCATTTAAAGCATTTCTTCTACTTAATTTAGCTGGGTCAGAAGCTATAGAAAGGGAACATTCATTTGTGTAAGCACGTGCTATCTATACAGGAGAGGAGGAAAACTGTCATATTGTTGTACAGGTTGAGTCAAAGGAGGACCCCGAGTGCTTAAAATATAAATTTAGAGAAATGTGACCCAGACAAATGTTATAATGGAAAGGCATTTATTTTACACAAGGGATCAAAAGCCTGGTGAAACTTTTGCAGCATATATAACTGACCTGAGAAATAAATCTAAAATGTGCAGATTTTGAGATTTAAGGGATGAATTGATAAAGGACAGATTTGTGTGTGGTATTAAAGATGATGCTGTGAGAAAGATTTTGCTTTGTGATAGTGATTTAACTCTAAATAAGGCCATTGAGATTTGTCAGTTATACAAGCTTACAGAAAAGCACACAACCATGCTTACAAATGAGAACAGCTCTAGAAGCCACAGAGATAAAGCTCATGTTGATGAAATGCAGCATATTATTACCATCTGTCATAACTGTGGTGGAAGCCATGAATCTAAAAGTGAAAAATGTTTAGCTTTTGGTCAACAATGCAACAAATGCAAATCAAAAGGCCTACATTGCTTTATTAAAAGGGAACATTTTAAGAAATGAGTTGGTCAGTTAAACAGTGGCAGTTATACTCTTTATGTTGATGGTGTGTCAGTGCTTCATGAAATGGTCAGTGCAGTAGATTTAAGGGCAAAGAATGAAGTATTTTGTACTGTTTGGATAAATGGCAAACCCACAAAGCTCAAAATTGATACAGGTTCTAAGTGCACTGTTATGTCATCAGAAACATTTGCCAGAGTGTGTAAAGTGGAACAGCTTGATTTGGCAAGATGTTCAAAGCTTGTTGCTATGGAGATGAAGAAATTCAAACTGCAGGCTCATTAGTGCTTTCATGTTACTTCCAGCAGAGCATACTGTACTTGTGTTTCTTCCTACTTTATTTTGCTTTTGCGTCATCTTAAACGTTCTCATTTGTATTTATTACTGCTTGGTGTAACTCATTCTAAGCCTTTTAGTTTAAACACTTGGGCTTCAGACCAGTTGTTTTACATTGGGAGGGTTTGTGGTCTGCACTGTAGTGGTAGAACAGGTAGCTTACATCCCTCTAAGTTGGGAACTGCTGATTGAGGGCTCAGTGTCTGTTATTCTAAAAGTATATTAATTCTAGTGTAAGCACTTTGGCTTTCAGGCCAGTTATTTTACATTAAGAGGGTTTCGTGGTCTGCACTCTTGTGGGAGGAGAGGTTGGACTCTGCCCTTCTGAGCTGAGACTTTCTGGTTGAAGGCTTATAGTGCATGCATATCTGAATTTCTTCTTACTGAAATTGGTACACCTTGTTTGCTGTAGCATAGACTAGATCCAGGCCTGCTGAATCTAGCTTTGTTTGTATAACTTGAGCACTAATCCAGGCATTATTTAAAGTATTCAGTTGTATTTATTACTGCTTGGTAGTAACTTGGTTAAAGTGTAGCTATCATTTTAAGTCTTTTGGATTAAGCACTTGGGCTTCAGACCAGTTGTTCTACATTAGGAAGGTTTGTGGCATGCACTGTGGTGGCAGGACAGGTAGCTTTCATCCTTCTAAGTTGGGAACTGCTGATTGAGAGCTCAGTGTCTGTTATTCTTAAAGTGTATTAGCTCTGGTTTAAGCACTTGGGCTTCAGGCCAGTTATTTTACATTAAGAAGGTTCGTGGTCTGCACTCTTGTGGGAGGAGAGGCTGGACTCTGCCCTTCTGAGCTGGGAATTTCTGGTTAGAGGTTTATAGTGCCTGAATATTTGAACTGTATCTTACTGAAATTGGTACACCTTGTTTGCTGTAGCATAGACTAGATCCAGGCCTGCTGAATCTAGCTTTGTTTTGTATGCTTGTTATTTCCCTGGAACACTAATTCCACCTAAACGGCTTCTCAGCGCTTCTGTGGATCCCTAATGATATCTGCATTGCTTACTGTACTTATTTCCTTGCTTCGCTTGAAAGAAAGTTACTGTTTGTCTTTGCATTTAAGTTACCTGTAACACATTGCACTTGTTACCTGGCACTTGCTCACTAAAGCAATTATAAGTCGGCACTAAAAATTAAAAGCACTACACCCTCTCCCCATTGGCCCTTGTTTTCAATTATAAAGGAATTCCCAATATTATTCTAGCATGTCCAAAGGTCAGTTGTCAATCTCCTCTCGGTCCAGCTGGTGAATATGGGAATCTTGAGGCAATGTTACAACTGCCTCATGTACACAGACAACCCTCTCCTTCTCCCAACAAATTCCAACACATGTGAGAGATGCAACCATATAGCCAAACTGGAGGCTAAGCTCTCTCAACTCAGTACTGGCATAACCAGTCAGGAGGAGAAGGAAACCACACTCACTACAATTCCAGTCTCACATAGACCTACCACGACAGCAAACCAAACACATAATCACACAAAACATACTCAGAGGCTCTAAATAAAGATCTGCCTAAGCAGCAGAGACCTCCAAAGCAGACACCGCTACCCCAAAACAAAACACGTGCAACACATATCTCACAAAGCCAGTGTGCCAGTCACAGCCCTTAAGGCTAAACAACACACCTGATACACTTGTAATAGGTGACTCTATCGTCAGGCACACTGACGTCCCGCTCACCAGGCTGAACAAGGAGAAGGTCACGGTGAGCAGCCTGTCTGGCGCTAGGATCCGCCACATAACACAAGCACTCAGGTCACTCCAAGGCAAGTACAAATATGACTCAGTCATTGTCCATGCTGGTGTGAATGACCTGAGACGTACCTCCCTGGACTACATGAAAAGAGACATAGAGGAGCTCTCTGAGCATGTAGCCCAAGCTGGTATGACTCTGACCTTGAGTAGCATCTTACCCTCACCAAGAATGATGCCACAATATGAAGACAAGATGATCAATTTCAACAATTGGCTTAAGTATTGGTGTCATTCAAAGGGGATCCAATGCCTGTCAGCTTGGGATGATATGCACGACAAGCCATGATGCTTTGCTAGGGACGGCTTGCACCTGTCACCCTGGGCTGGATATTGGCAAAGGCTCTTGCTACCCCCATAGTGCCTTTTTTAGGCAAGGCTCAAAAGACAAACCCACCTCCATAGGTATCACAAGGGATAAGAAACTAAAAGTAATGCTACTCAACGCTAGAAGTCTAAACCTCAAGATGCACGCACTCGAAACTCTCCTTAGCATGGAGAACATTGATATCTGTGCAGTAACAGAAACCTGGTTCAGGACTCCCGAGAGCACCCCAGCACTACCAGGTTATACCTCATACCATGCTTTTCGCCCCAAAACTTGGACCGAACCACAAAAGGAGGGGGAGTATCGATATTCATCAAAGATACCCACACCTCTAGGTTGGTGGCAAAGCACAAAGCATCAGAGACTATCCATGTGCAACTAACAGTGGGTAAAACTGCCTTCCAGTTTATAGCCTGCTACAGACCACCCTCCCAAACCCAGGAACCCCACTCGGCCTTCCTGAGAACACTGGAAAATATGAAGGTCTCTCCGAACACCATTATATTGGGCGACTTCAACTACCCAAACATAGATTGGGAGCATTACTCTAGCTCCAACACCCTTGCCCAAAGGTTCCTAGAATTCATAAACTCAAATGCTATGGAACAACTTGTTACCACTCCCACAAGAGGGGAAAACATACTGGACCTGATCATCACCAACATGGGGACTCTATGCTCCAGACCAGAAGTGTATCCCTCACTGGTAAGATCAGACCATAAACTGATCTCACTGGATATTCACATCCCGACCCCATCCCCTGCCCAGAAAACCACAGTGAAAAACTTCTCTAAAGCAAATTTCACACTCCTCAAAACCGAGGTGGAATCCTTCAAAGCTCCGGCCTGTGGAAAATACGCCCAGACCGCAGAATCCTTTATAAATGCATTCTATGAACACCTTCAGGAATGCATGGATCATGCAATCCCAAATAAAACCAAGACCCAATCCTCCAAAGGCAGATGACCTGTCTGGTGGACCCCAGCCATAAACAAACTATACAATAGAAGGAGGAAGCTACTACATGATAGAGCAAAATCCCAAAAGGAAGGCATCTCTGATCAGTATTAGCAAAAACTAAGGGCACTCATAAAGTCATCAAAGGCCAGCCGAGAAAAAATTGCACAGGACACTAAAGATAATCACAAGGCTTTCTTTAGTTATGTTAGGAACCTGGGTGGGAATTCCCAGATATGCTCAGAATTAGTCCAAAATGACAAAAAATACACTGATCCCACAGACATTGCCAACATCCTAGCTGACAGGTTCAGCGCAAACCCCCCCCCACCAAAAGGGCAAATATCTATCCCAGCAGAGTGCTGCCCCCCCAACATCTCAGATGCTCAGGTGGGAGACGCCCTCTCCAAAGCAAAAAACACAGCATCAATGGGACCAGACAGTGTCCCAGGCTGCGTCCTTCATGAACTCCAAGAAGAGCTAAACCCAAACATAAAACTACTGTTCAATCTCAGCCTTACTACAGGATATGTACCTAAAGAGTGGCGTACAGCAACAGTGGTCCCTCTCCACAAAGGTGGTGCCTCAACGGACCCTGGAAACTATCGATAAGCCTGACTAGCTTGGTCTGCAAAGCTATGGAAAGGATCATCATGGACCTCATAAATAAAGATATTGGGGACCTACAGACACTGGATTCTACTCAGTTTGGCTTTGTTAAGGGCAGATCCTGCCTCTTAAACCTGGTTGACTTCTTTGAAACAGCCACCAAGGCCATTGATGAAGGGAAGGTGGTCCACACAGCCTATCTGGACCTCGCAAAAGCCTTCGATACAATACCCCACTCAGGCATTATAGATAAGCTCACCAGCTTAAATATAAACCCCTATGTCACTAGATGGGTTGCAAACTGGCTCAAGGACAGAACCCACATGGTTAGAATTGCTGGAGCCATGTCAGACTCCAAACCAGTTACAAGTGGCATCCCACAAGGCTCAGTCCTGGGACCTCTCTTGTTTGGTATATATTTCTCGGAGGTACAGGCCAACACGGAAGGACTGTGGCTGACCAAGTTCGCAGATGACTGCAAACTGGGTGCCATAATCGACTCTCCAGCCGACACAAGCATCCTCCAAAAGGGCCTCATAGAAACAGACAAATGGTGCCAGAGCCATGGCCTCAAGCTAAACGCCAAAAAGTGTATAGTCATCCCCTTTGGCAAAAACAAAGTACCCACAAATTACCACATAGGTGGTAATCCATTAAGTACAGAAGAAGTCATTAGGGACCTGGGGACCCAAGTTGATAGCAATCTCTCATTTGACAACCACGTGGCCAAAGTGGTTAGAAAAACATTTTATATAGCCCACCTAATCATGAAGAGATTCACATCTAGATTAAAGGAGGTCATCGTGCCTCTTTACTCATCCCTCATCAGGCCTATAATTGAGTACAATGCCCCTTTTGGGATGTACCTTACCAAACACCTGCAGCAACTGGAAAGACCCCAAAAGTACCTCACCAAGAGGATCAAAGGGCGCAAACAGATGCCATATGCTGCAAAGAAACTCCAGCTCTACTCAGTGGCATACCGCCTGCTCAGAGATGACCTGTGCCTGACGTATAAGGCCATGTCCAACCCGGAATTAAGGGACATGCTGCACCTCAAAAATCCAAATCTCATCGAGCTACACGCTCGAGAGACTTGAACCTCAGCACTGAAATAAATAGGACATGCTGGAGGGACAGATTCATAACCCAGCGGCTCCCTTCACTATGGAATAAAATCCCAGTCCAGGTTAGGCAGAGTCCCTCATTGACTCTCTTCAAGAGGAATCTTGATGAGTGGATGGGAGATCATAGGTTTACCCCGGGTATCACTTCTGTGTCACTGTTAGACAGAGGCACAGTATACTAACCTCGAAAAAGGGCATAGCAAAATTAATTTAAAATGGGTGGCGAAAGCCAAACATACTCTGGCTAGGCTTATAAATGCCCTAGGGCAGATAGCCTAGTATGAACCTATGAACCTATGAAGAAGCTACGACTTATTATTTTATGTGGTCATGAGGCACATCCAGACATTATTAGGGCTCAGAGAAAATTTGAAAATGGGACTGCTTTCATTTAATAAGGAAGTCCATCATGTTAGCTTAAAAGACCACTACTCTTAATTTGCCTAGTAGATTTTTTCTACCTATGCTGATCTGTTGAATACAAACTAGGCAATCTTCCAGTTGTGTACTCCATGAAGTTAGACCCAGAGGTCAATCCAGTTGTCATGCCAGCATGTAAAGTTCCAATAATCATGCAGGACAGAGTCAAGGCCGAGTTAGATAAAATGGTGTGACAAGGTGTGATTTGTCCAGTTGAAAATCCAACTGAATGGGTGTCTTCAATGGTGGTAGCTCACAAGAAAAGCTCAGATGACATCACCGTATGTATTGACCATTAAGATTTGAACAAAGTATTAAAAAGACCTCATCATCCAATGCACAGTCAAAGAATTTGCAGCCTTGATGCCAAATGCCACTATTTTTTCTGTCTTAGATGCATAGAGTTCATTTTGGCAAATTCAGATTGACAAAAAAAATCATCATTTCTCACTATGTTTAGTAATCCATTTGTCAGGTACAGATTTTTAAGAATGCCATTTGGGATAAATTCTGCAAATGAAGTCTTTCAACGTGCAATGGAGCAAATTTTTTCTTGTGCTATTATAGTAGACAATAAACTGGTAGGAGGTCGTGTTGAGGCAGAACATAACAGAAACCTCAGAAAAGTTCTGGAAAGGGCACGTCAAGTGAATCTTAAGCTCAGTGCACAGAAATGCAAGTTCAAGGTATACGAAGTTACTTATGATGGTCATTTATTTACAAGTACAGGCCTACAGCCAGACCCGTCAAAACAAACAGCCATTCTTGAGATGCCAGTACCAGACAGTCTTCAAGCCCTACAACATTTTCTTGGCATGGTCAACTACCTAGGCAAGTTCATTCCAGACTTGAGCCAACTATCAGCACCACTCAGAGAGCTGACATGTAAAAATGTATCCTGATCTTGGTTAAAGCAACATCAAAGGGCATTTGAAGTCCTGAAACAGAGAATTGTTAATCCACCAACACTCAGATACTATGACGTTTTAAGCCAGTAACACTTACCTGTGATGCTTCAAAATTTGGTCTAGGTGCAGTCATTCTACAAGAGGATCAACCTGTTGCCTATGCATCGAGAACTCTTACCCATACTGATGTGCAGTATGCCCAGATCGAGAAAGCTTTTTGCAATTGTGTTTATATGTACAAAGATTCCATGATTATGTTTATGGTAGACCTATATAGATTGAAACAGACTACCAGTCATTAGTCACTATCTTTAGAAAGCCTATGCACTCAGCCCCGGC